>NW_026453755.1:0-89036 GCF_943734755.1 Anopheles moucheti
GGAATGAGTTTCATACAAAAACTGTCTATTTCAACTTAATTCGTCCATCCAAAACGAACTTTGTACTTTGCTATGAAGTTCCACCTGGAATGAGTTTTTCATGCAAAAAACTGTCTATTTCAACTAACTTTGTCCATCCAAAACGAACTTTGTACTTTGCTATGAAGTTCCACCAGGAATGAGTTTTCATGCAAAAACTGTCTATTTCAACTAACTTTGTCCATCCAAAACGAACTTTGTACTTTGCTATGAAGTTCCACCAGGAATGAGTTTTCATGCAAAAACTGTCTATTTTAACTAAATTGATCCATCCAAAACGAACTTTGTACTTTGCTATGAAGTTCCACCAGGAATGAGTTTTCATGCAAAAACTGTCTATTTCAACTAAATTGATCCATCCAAAACGAACTTTGTACTTTGCTATGAAGTTCCACCAGGAATGAGTTTTTATGCAAAAACTGTCTATTTCAACTAACTTTGTCCATCCAAAACGAACTTTGTACTTTGCTATGAAGTTCCACCAGGAATGAGTTTTCATGCAAAAACTGTCTATTTCAACTAAATTGATCCATCCAAAACGAACTTTGTACTTTGCTATGAAGTTCCACCAGGAATGAGTTTTCATGCAAAAACTGTCTATTTCAACTAAATTGATCCATCCAAAACGAACTTTGTACTTTGCTATGAAGTTCCACCAGGAATGAGTTTTTATGCAAAAACTGTCTATTTCAACTAACTTTGTCCATCAAAACGAACTTTGTACTTTGCTATGAAGTTCCACCAGGAATGAGTTTTCATGCAAAAACTGTCTATTTCAACTAACTTTGTCCATCCAAAACGAACTTTGTACTTTGCTATGAAGTTCCACCAGGAATGAGTTTTCATGCAAAAACTGTCTATTTTAACTAAATTGATCCATCCAAAACGAACTTTGTACTTTGCTATGAGTTCCACCAGGAATGAGTTTTCATGCAAAAACTGTCTATTTCAACTAAATTGATCCATCCAAAACGAACTTTGTACTTTGCTATGAAGTTCCACCAGGAATGAGTTTTCATGCAAAAACTGTCTATTTCAACTAACTTTGTCCATCCAAAACGAACTTAGTACTTTGCTATGAAGTTCACCAGGAATGAGTTTTCATGCAAAAACTGTCTATTTCAACTAAATTGATCCATCCAACACGAACTTTGTACTTTGCTATGAAGTTCCACCAGGAATGAGTTTTTATGCAAAAACTGTCTATTTCAACTTAATTCGTCCATCCAAAACGAACTTTGTACTTTGCTATGAAGTTCCACCAGGAATGAGTTTTCATGCAAAAACTGTCTATTTCAACTAACTTTGTCCATCCAAAACGAACTTTGTACTTTGCTATGAAGTTTCTACCAGGAATGAGTTTTCATACAAAAACTGTCTATTTCAACTTAATTCGTCCATCCAAAAACAAACTTTGTACTTTGCTATGAAGTTCCACCAGGAATGAGTTTTCATGCAAAAACTGTCTATTTCAACTAACTTTGTCCATCCAAAACGAACTTTGTACTTTGCTATGAAGTTCCACCAGGAATGAGTTTTCATGCAAAAACTGTCTATTTCAACTATATTGATCCATCCAAAACGAACTTTGTACTTTGCTATGAAGTTCCACCAGGAATGAGTTTTCATGCAAAAACTGTCTATTTCAACTACTTTGTCCATCCAAAACGAACTTTGTACTTTGCTATGAAGTTCCACCAGGAATGAGTTTTCATGCAAAAACTGTCTATTTCAACTAAATTGATCCATCCAAAACGAACTTTGTACTTTGCTATGAAGTTCCACCAGGGATGAGTTTTCATGCAAAAATTATCTATTTCAACTAACTTTGTCTATCCAAAACGAACTTTGTACCTTTGCTATGAAGGTTCCACCAGGAATGAGTTTTCATGCAAAAAACTGTCTATTTCAACTAACTTTGTCCATCCAAAACGAACTTTGTACTTTGCTATGAAGTTCCACCAGGAATGAGTTTTCATGCAAAAATTATCTATTTCAACTAACTTTGTCCATCCAAAACGAACTTTGTACTTTGCTATGAAGTTCCACCAGGAATGAGTTTTCATGCAAAAACTGTCTATTTCAACTAACTTTGTCCATCCAAAACGAACTTTGTACTTTGCTATGAAGTTCCACCAGGAATGAGTTTTCATGCAAAAAACTGTCTATTTCAACTAACTTTGTCCATCCAAAACGAACTTTGTACTTTGCTATGAAGTTCCACCAGGAATGAGTTTTCATGCAAAAACTGTCTATTTCAACTAAATTGATCCATCCAAAACGAACTTTGTACTTTGCTATGAAGTTCCACCAGGAATGAGTTTTTATGCAAAAAACTGTCTATTTCAACTTAATTCGTCCATCCAAAACGAACTTTGTACTTTGCTATGAAGTTCCACCAGGAATGAGTTTTCATGCAAAAACTGTCTATTTCAACTTAATTCGTCCATCCAAAACGAACTTTGTACTTTGCTATGAAGTTCCACCAGTAATGAGTTTTCATGCAAAAACTGTCTATTTCAACTAAATTGATCCATCCAAACGAACTTTGTACTTTGCTATGAAGTTTCCACCAGGAATGAGTTTTTTATGCAAAAACTGTCTATTCAACTTAATTCGTCCATCCAAAACGAACTTTGTACTTTGCTATGAAGTTCCACCAGGAATGAGTTCTCATGCAAAAAACTGTCTATTTCAACTAACTTTGTCCATCCAAAACGAACTTTGTACTTTGCTATGAAGTTCCACCAGGAATGAGTTTTTCATGCAAAAACTGTCTATTTCAATTTAATTCGTCCATCCAAAACGAACTTTGTACTTTGCTATGAAGTTCCACCAGGAATGAGTTTTCATGCAAAAACTGTCTATTTCAACTAACTTTGTCCATCCAAAACGAACTTTGTACTTTGCTATGAAGTTCCACCAGGAATGAGTTTTTATGCAAAAACTGTCTATTTCAACTAACTTTGTCCATCCAAAACGAACTTTGTACTTTGCTATGAAGTTCCACCAGGAATGAGTTTTCATGCAAAAACTGTCTATTTCAACTAACTTTGTCCATCCAAAACGAACTTTGTACTTTGCTATGAAGTTCCACCAGGAATGAGTTTTCATGCAAAAACTGTCTATTTCAACTAACTTTGTCCATCCAAAACGAACTTTGTACTTTGCTATTGAAGTTCCACCAGGAATGAGTTTTTTATGCAAAAACTGTCTATTTCAACTAACTTTGTCCATCCAAAACGAACTTTGTACTTTGCTATGAAGTTCCACCAGGAATGAGTTTTCATGCAAAAACTGTCTATTTCAACTAAATTGATCCATCCAAAACGAACTTTGTACTTTGCTATGAAGTTCCACCAGGAATGAGTTTTCATGCAAAAACTGACTATTTCAACTAACTTTGTCCATCCAAAACGAACTTTGTACTTTGCTATGAAGTTCCACCAGGAATGAGTTTTCATGCAAAAACTGTCTATTTCAACTAAATTGATCCATCCAAAACGAACTTTGTACTTTGCTATGAAGTTCCACCAGGAATGAGTTTTCATGCAAAAACTGTCTATTTCTACTAAATTGATCCATCCAAAACGAACTTTGTACTTTGCTATGAAGTTCCACCAGGAATGAGTTTTTATGCAAAAACTGTCTATTTCAACTAAATTGATCCATCCAAAACGAACTTTGTACTTTGCTATGAAGTTCCACCAGGAATGAGTTTTCATGCAAAAATTATCTATTTCAACTAACTTTGTCCATCCAAAACGAACTTTGTACTTTGCTATGAAGTTCCACCAGGAATGAGTTTTCATGCAAAAACTGTCTATTTCAACTAAATTGATCCATCCAAAACGAACTTTGTACTTTGCTATGAAGTTCCACCAGGAATGAGTTTTCATGCAAAAACTGTCTATTTCAACTAACTTTGTCCATCCAAAACGAACTTTGTACTTTGCTATGAAGTTCCACCAGGAATGAGTTTTCATGCAAAAACTGTCTATTTCAACTAAATTGATCCATCCAAAACGAACTTTGTACTTTGCTATGAAGTTCCACCAGGAATGAGTTTTCATGCAAAAACTGTCTATTTCAACTAACTTTGTCCATCCAAAACGAACTTTGTACTTTGCTATGAAGTTCCACCAGGAATGAGTTTTCATGCAAAAACTGTCTATTTCAACTAACTTTGTCCATCCAAAACGAACTTTGTACTTTGCTATGAAGTTCCACCAGGAATGAGTTTTCATGCAAAAACTGTCTATTTCAACTAAATTGATCCATCCAAAACGAACTTTGTACTTTGCTATGAAGTTCCACCAGGAATGAGTTTTCATGCAAAAACTGTCTATTTCAACTAAATTGATCCATCCAAAACGAACTTTGTACTTTGCTATGAAGTTCCACCAGGAATGAGTTTTCATGCAAAAATTATCTATTTCAACTAACTTTTGTCCATCCAAAACGAACTTTGTACTTTGCTATGAAGTTCCACCAGGAATGAGTTTTCATGCAAAACCTGTCTATTTCAACTAACTTTGTCCATCCAAAACGAACTTTGTACTTTGCTATGAAGTTTCCACCAGGAATGAGTTTTCATGCAAAAACTGTCTATTTCAACTAAATTGATCCATCCGAAACGAACTTTGTACTTTGCTATGAAGTTCCACCAGGAATGAGTTTTCATGCAAAAACTGTCTATTTCAACTAACTTTGTCCATCGAAACGAACTTTGTACTTTGCTATGAAGTTCCACCAGGAATGAGTTTTTCATGCAAAAACTGTCTATTTCAACTAAATTGATCCATCCAAAACGAACTTTGTACTTTGCTATGAAGTTCCACCAGGAATGAGTTTTCATGCAAAAACTGTCTATTTCAACTAACTTTGTCCATCCAAAACGAACTTTGTACTTTGCTATGAAGTTCCACCAGGAATGAGTTTTCATGCAAAAAACTGTCTATTTCAACTTAATTCGTCCATCCAAAACGAACTTTGTACTTTGCTATGAAGTTCCACCAGGAATGAGTTTTCATGCAAAAAACTGTCTATTTCAACTAACTTTGTCCATCCAAAACGAACTTTGTACTTTGCTATGAAGTTCCACCAGGAATGAGTTTTCATGCAAAAACTGTCTATTTCAACTAAATTGATCCATCCAAAACGAACTTTGTACTTTGCTATGAAGTTCCACCAGGAATGAGTTTTCATGCAAAAACTGTCTATTTCAACTAACTTTGTCCATCCAAAACGAACTTTGTACTTTGCTATGAAGTTCCACCAGGAATGAGTTTTTCATGCAAAAACTGTCTATTTCAACTAAATTGATCCATCCAAAACGAACTTTGTACTTTGCTATGAAGTTCCACAGGAATGAGTTTTCATGCAAAAATTATCTATTTCAACTAACTTTGTCCATCCAAAACGAACTTTGTACTTTGCTATGAAGTTCCACCAGGAATGAGTTTTTATGCAAAAACTGTCTATTTCAACTAAATTGATCCATCCAAAACGAACTTTGTACTTTGCTATGAAGTTCCACCAGGAATGAGTTTTTATGCAAAAACTGTTTATTTCAACTAAATTGATCCATCCAAAACGAACTTTGTACTTTGCTATGAAGTTCCACCAGGAATGAGTTTTCATGCAAAAACTGTCTATTTCAACTAACTTTGTCCATCCAAAACGAACTTTGTACTTTGCTATGAAGTTCCACCAGGAATGAGTTTTCATGCAAAAACTGTCTATTTCAACTAAATTGATCCATCCAAAACGTACTTTGTACTTTGCTATGAAGTTCCACCAGGAATGAGTTTTCATGCAAAAACTGTCTATTTCAACTAACTTTGTCCATCCAAAACGAACTTTGTACTTTGCTATGAAGTTCCACCAGGAATGAGTTTTCATACAAAAACTGTCTATTTCAACTTAATTCGTCCATCCAAAACGAACTTTGTACTTTGCTATGAAGTTCCACCAGGAATGAGTTTTTTATGCAAAAACTGTCTATTTCAACTAACTTTGTCCATCCAAAACGAACTTTGTACTTTGCTATGAAGTTCCACCAGGAATGAGTTTTCATGCAAAAACTGTCTATTTCAACTAACTTTGTCCATCCAACACGAACTTTGTACTTTGCTATGAAGTTCCACCAGGAATGAGTTTTCATGCAAAAACTGTCTATTTCAACTTAATTCGTCCATCCAAAACGAACTTTGTACTTTGCTATGAAGTTCCACCAGGAATGAGTTTTCATGCAAAAACTGTCTATTTCTACTAACTTTGTCCATCCAAAACGAACTTTGTACTTTGCTATGAAGTTCCACCAGGAATGAGTTTTCATGCAAAAACTGTCTATTTCAACTAAATTGATCCATCCAAAACGAACTTTGTACTTTGCTATGAAGTTCCACCAGGAATGAGTTTTTATGCAAAAACTGTCTATTTCAACTAACTTTGTCCATCCAAAACGAACTTTGTACTTTGCTATGAAGTTCCACCAGGAATGAGTTTTCATGCAAAAACTGTCTATTTCAACTAACTTTGTCCATCCAAAACGAACTTTGTACTTTGCTATGAAGTTCCACCAGGAATGAGTTTTCATGCAAAAACTGTCTATTTCAACTTAATTCGTCCATCCAAAACGAACTTTGTACTTTGCTATGAAGTTCCACCAGGAATGAGTTTTCATGCAAAAACTGTCTATTTCAACTAACTTTGTCCATCCAAAACGAAACTTTGTACTTTGCTATGAAGTTCCACCAGGAATGAGTTTTTATGCAAAAACTGTCTATTTCAACTAACTTTGTCCATCCAAAACGAACTTTGTACTTTGATATGAAGTTCCACCAGAAGTGTGTTTTCATACAAAAACTGTTAATTACAACTAACTTTGTCCATCCAAAACGAACTTTGTACTTTGCTATGAAGTTCCACCAGAAGTGTGTTTTCATACAAAAACTGTTAATTACAACTAACTTTGTCCATCCAAAACGAACTTTGTACTTTGATATGAAGTTCCACCAGAAGTGTGTTTTCATACAAAAACTGTTAATTACAATTAACTTTGTCCATCCAAAACGAACTTTGTACTTTGATATGAAGTTCCACCAGAAGTGTGTTTTCATACAAAAACTGTTAATTACAACTAACTTTGTCCATCCAAAACGAACTTTGTACTTTGATATGAAGTTCCACCAGGAATGAGTTTTCATACAAAAACTGTTAATTACAACTAACTTTGTCCATCCAAAACGAACTTTGTACTTTGCTATGAAGTTCCACCAGGAATGAGTTTTCATGCAAAAACTGTCTATTTCAACTTAATTCGTCATCCAAAACGAACTTTGTACTTTGCTATGAAGTTCCACCAGGAATGAGTTTTCATGCAAAAACTGTCTATTTCTACTAACTTTGTCCATCCAAAACGAACTTTGTACTTTGCTATGAAGTTCCACCAGGAATGAGTTTTCATGCAAAAACTGTCTATTTCAACTAAATTGATCCATCCAAAACGAACTTTGTACTTTGCTATGAAGTTCCACCAGGAATGAGTTTTTATGCAAAAACTGTCTATTTCAACTAACTTTGTCCATCCAAAACGAACTTTGTACTTTGCTATGAAGTTCCACCAGGAATGAGTTTTCATGCAAAAACTGTCTATTTCAACTAACTTTGTCCATCCAAAACGAACTTTGTACTTTGCTATGAAGTTCCACCAGGAATGAGTTTTTCATACAAAAACTGTCTATTTCAACTTAATTCGTCCATCCAAAACGAACTTTGTACTTTGCTATGAAGTTCCACCTGGAATGAGTTTTTATGCAAAAACTGTCTATTTCAACTAACTTTGTCCATCCAAAACGAACTTTGTACTTTGCTATGAAGTTCCACCAGGAATGAGTTTTCATGCAAAAACTGTCTATTTCAACTAACTTTGTCCATCCAAAACGAACTTTGTACTTTGCTATGAAGTTCCACCAGGAATGAGTTTTCATGCAAAAACTGTCTATTTCAACTAAATTGATCCATCCAAAACGAACTTTGTACTTTGCTATGAAGTTCCACCAGGAATGAGTTTTCATGCAAAAACTGTCTATTTCAACTAAATTGATCCATCCAAAACGAACTTTGTACTTTGCTATGAAGTTCCACCAGGAATGAGTTTTCATGCAAAAACTGTCTATTTCAACTAACTTTGTCCATCCAAAACGAACTTAGTACTTTGCTATGAAGTTCCACCAGGAATGAGTTTTCATGCAAAAACTGTCTATTTCAACTAAATTGATCCATCCAAAACGAACTTTGTACTTTGCTATGAAGTTCCACCAGGAATGAGTTTTCATGCAAAAACTGTCTATTTCAACTAAATTGATCCATCCAAAACGAACTTTGTACTTTGCTATGAAGTTCCACCAGGAATGAGTTTTTATGCAAAAACTGTCTATTTCAACTAACTTTGTCCATCCAAAACGAACTTTGTACTTTGCTATGAAGTTCCACCAGGAATGAGTTTTCATACAAAAACTGTCTATTTCAACTTAATTCGTCCATCCAAAACGAACTTTGTACTTTGCTATGAAGTTCCACCTGGAATGAGTTTTCATGCAAAAACTGTCTATTTCAACTAACTTTGTCCATCCAAAACGAACTTTGTACTTTGCTATGAAGTTCCACCAGGAATGAGTTTTCATGCAAAAACTGTCTATTTCAACTAACTTTGTCCATCCAAAACGAACTTTGTACTTTGCTATGAAGTTCCACCAGGAATGAGTTTTCATGCAAAAACTGTCTATTTTAACTAAATTGATCCATCCAAAACGAACTTTGTACTTTGCTATGAAGTTCCACCAGGAATGAGTTTTCATGCAAAAACTGTCTATTTCAACTAAATTGATCCATCCAAAACGAACTTTGTACTTTGCTATGAAGTTCCACCAGGAATGAGTTTTTATGCAAAAACTGTCTATTTCAACTAACTTTGTCCATCCAAAACGAACTTTGTACTTTGCTATGAAGTTCCACCAGGAATGAGTTTTCATGCAAAAACTGTCTATTTCAACTAAATTGATCTATCCAAAACGAACTTTGTACTTTGCTATGAAGTTCCACCAGGAATGAGTTTTCATGCAAAAACTGTCTATTTCAACTAAATTGATCCATCCAAAACGAACTTTGTACTTTGCTATGAAGTTCCACCAGGAATGAGTTTTTATGCAAAAACTGTCTATTTCAACTAACTTTGTCCATCCAAAACGAACTTTGTACTTTGCTATGAAGTTCCACCAGGAATGAGTTTTCATGCAAAAACTGTCTATTTCAACTAACTTTGTCCATCCAAAACGAACTTTGTACTTTGCTATGAAGTTCCACCAGGAATGAGTTTTCATGCAAAAACTGTCTATTTTAACTAAATTGATCCATCCAAAACGAACTTTGTACTTTGCTATGAAGTTCCACCAGGAATGAGTTTTCATGCAAAAACTGTCTATTTCAACTAAATTGATCCATCCAAAACGAACTTTGTACTTTGCTATGAAGTTCCACCAGGAATGAGTTTTCATGCAAAAACTGTCTATTTCAACTAACTTTGTCCATCCAAAACGAACTTAGTACTTTGCTATGAAGTTCCACCAGGAATGAGTTTTCATGCAAAAACTGTCTATTTCAACTAAATTGATCCATCCAACACGAACTTTGTACTTTGCTATGAAGTTCCACCAGGAATGAGTTTTTATGCAAAAACTGTCTATTTCAACTTAATTCGTCCATCCAAAACGAACTTTGTACTTTGCTATGAAGTTCCACCAGGAATGAGTTTTCATGCAAAAACTGTCTATTTCAACTAACTTTGTCCATCCAAAACGAACTTTGTACTTTGCTATGAAGTTCTACCAGGAATGAGTTTTCATACAAAAACTGTCTATTTCAACTTAATTCGTCCATCCAAAACAAACTTTGTACTTTGCTATGAAGTTCCACCAGGAATGAGTTTTCATGCAAAAACTGTCTATTTCAACTAACTTTGTCCATCCAAAACGAACTTTGTACTTTGCTATGAAGTTCCACCAGGAATGAGTTTTCATGCAAAAACTGTCTATTTCAACTAAATTGATCCATCCAAAACGAACTTTGTACTTTGCTATGAAGTTCCACCAGGAATGAGTTTTCATGCAAAAACTGTCTATTTCAACTAACTTTGTCCATCCAAAACGAACTTTGTACTTTGCTATGAAGTTCCACCAGGAATGAGTTTTCATGCAAAAACTGTCTATTTCAACTAAATTGATCCATCCAAAACGAACTTTGTACTTTGCTATGAAGTTCCACCAGGGATGAGTTTTCATGCAAAAATTATCTATTTCAACTAACTTTGTCTATCCAAAACGAACTTTGTACTTTGCTATGAAGTTCCACCAGGAATGAGTTTTCATGCAAAAACTGTCTATTTCAACTAACTTTGTCCATCCAAAACGAACTTTGTACTTTGCTATGAAGTTCCACCAGGAATGAGTTTTCATGCAAAAATTATCTATTTCAACTAACTTTGTCCATCCAAAACGAACTTTGTACTTTGCTATGAAGTTCCACCAGGAATGAGTTTTCATGCAAAAACTGTCTATTTCAACTAACTTTGTCCATCCAAAACGAACTTTGTACTTTGCTATGAAGTTCCACCAGGAATGAGTTTTCATGCAAAAACTGTCTATTTCAACTAACTTTGTCCATCCAAAACGAACTTTGTACTTTGCTATGAAGTTCCACCAGGAATGAGTTTTCATGCAAAAACTGTCTATTTCAACTAAATTGATCCATCCAAAACGAACTTTGTACTTTGCTATGAAGTTCCACCAGGAATGAGTTTTTATGCAAAAACTGTCTATTTCAACTTAATTCGTCCATCCAAAACGAACTTTGTACTTTGCTATGAAGTTCCACCAGGAATGAGTTTTCATGCAAAAACTGTCTATTTCAACTTAATTCGTCCATCCAAAACGAACTTTGTACGTTGCTATGAAGTTCCACCAGTAATGAGTTTTCATGCAAAAACTGTCTATTTCAACTAAATTGATCCATCCAAAACGAACTTTGTACTTTGCTATGAAGTTCCACCAGGAATGAGTTTTTATGCAAAAACTGTCTATTTCAACTTAATTCGTCCATCCAAAACGAACTTTGTACTTTGCTATGAAGTTCCACCAGGAATGAGTTCTCATGCAAAAACTGTCTATTTCAACTAACTTTGTCCATCCAAAACGAACTTTGTACTTTGCTATGAAGTTCCACCAGGAATGAGTTTTCATGCAAAAACTGTCTATTTCAATTTAATTCGTCCATCCAAAACGAACTTTGTACTTTGCTATGAAGTTCCACCAGGAATGAGTTTTCATGCAAAAACTGTCTATTTCAACTAACTTTGTCCATCCAAAACGAACTTTGTACTTTGCTATGAAGTTCCACCAGGAATGAGTTTTTATGCAAAAACTGTCTATTTCAACTAACTTTGTCCATCCAAAACGAACTTTGTACTTTGCTATGAAGTTCCACCAGGAATGAGTTTTCATGCAAAAACTGTCTATTTCAACTAACTTTGTCCATCCAAAACGAACTTTGTACTTTGCTATGAAGTTCCACCAGGAATGAGTTTTCATGCAAAAACTGTCTATTTCAACTAACTTTGTCCATCCAAAACGAACTTTGTACTTTGCTATGAAGTTCCACCAGGAATGAGTTTTTATGCAAAAACTGTCTATTTCAACTAACTTTGTCCATCCAAAACGAACTTTGTACTTTGCTATGAAGTTCCACCAGGAATGAGTTTTCATGCAAAAACTGTCTATTTCAACTAAATTGATCCATCCAAAACGAACTTTGTACTTTGCTATGAAGTTCCACCAGGAATGAGTTTTCATGCAAAAACTGACTATTTCAACTAACTTTGTCCATCCAAAACGAACTTTGTACTTTGCTATGAAGTTCCACCAGGAATGAGTTTTCATGCAAAAACTGTCTATTTCAACTAAATTGATCCATCCAAAACGAACTTTGTACTTTGCTATGAAGTTCCACCAGGAATGAGTTTTCATGCAAAAACTGTCTATTTCTACTAAATTGATCCATCCAAAACGAACTTTGTACTTTGCTATGAAGTTCCACCAGGAATGAGTTTTTATGCAAAAACTGTCTATTTCAACTAACTTTGTCCATCCAAAACGAACTTTGTACTTTGCTATGAAGTTCCACCAGGAATGAGTTTTCATGCAAAAATTATCTATTTCAACTAACTTTGTCCATCCAAAACGAACTTTGTACTTTGCTATGAAGTTCCACCAGGAATGAGTTTTCATGCAAAAACTGTCTATTTCAACTAAATTGATCCATCCAAAACGAACTTTGTACTTTGCTATGAAGTTCCACCAGGAATGAGTTTTCATGCAAAAACTGTCTATTTCAACTAACTTTGTCCATCCAAAACGAACTTTGTACTTTGCTATGAAGTTCCACCAGGAATGAGTTTTCATGCAAAAACTGTCTATTTCAACTAAATTGATCCATCCAAAACGAACTTTGTACTTTGCTATGAAGTTCCACCAGGAATGAGTTTTCATGCAAAAACTGTCTATTTCAACTAACTTTGTCCATCCAAAACGAACTTTGTACTTTGCTATGAAGTTCCACCAGGAATGAGTTTTCATGCAAAAACTGTCTATTTCAACTAACTTTGTCCATCCAAAACGAACTTTGTACTTTGCTATGAAGTTCCACCAGGAATGAGTTTTCATGCAAAAACTGTCTATTTCAACTAAATTGATCCATCCAAAACGAACTTTGTACTTTGCTATGAAGTTCCACCAGGAATGAGTTTTCATGCAAAAACTGTCTATTTCAACTAAATTGATCCATCCAAAACGAACTTTGTACTTTGCTATGAAGTTCCACCAGGAATGAGTTTTCATGCAAAAATTATCTATTTCAACTAACTTTGTCCATCCAAAACGAACTTTGTACTTTGCTATGAAGTTCCACCAGGAATGAGTTTTCATGCAAAACCTGTCTATTTCAACTAACTTTGTCCATCCAAAACGAACTTTGTACTTTGCTATGAAGTTCCACCAGGAATGAGTTTTCATGCAAAAACTGTCTATTTCAACTAAATTGATCCATCCGAAACGAACTTTGTACTTTGCTATGAAGTTCCACCAGGAATGAGTTTTCATGCAAAAACTGTCTATTTCAACTAACTTTGTCCATCGAAAACGAACTTTGTACTTTGCTATGAAGTTCCACCAGGAATGAGTTTTCATGCAAAAACTGTCTATTTCAACTAAATTGATCCATCCAAAACGAACTTTGTACTTTGCTATGAAGTTCCACCAGGAATGAGTTTTCATGCAAAAACTGTCTATTTCAACTAACTTTGTCCATCCAAAACGAACTTTGTACTTTGCTATGAAGTTCCACCAGGAATGAGTTTTCATGCAAAAACTGTCTATTTCAACTTAATTCGTCCATCCAAAACGAACTTTGTACTTTGCTATGAAGTTCCACCAGGAATGAGTTTTCATGCAAAAACTGTCTATTTCAACTAACTTTGTCCATCCAAAACGAACTTTGTACTTTGCTATGAAGTTCCACCAGGAATGAGTTTTCATGCAAAAACTGTCTATTTCAACTAAATTGATCCATCCAAAACGAACTTTGTACTTTGCTATGAAGTTCCACCAGGAATGAGTTTTCATGCAAAAACTGTCTATTTCAACTAACTTTGTCCATCCAAAACGAACTTTGTACTTTGCTATGAAGTTCCACCAGGAATGAGTTTTCATGCAAAAACTGTCTATTTCAACTAAATTGATCCATCCAAAACGAACTTTGTACTTTGCTATGAAGTTCCACCAGGAATGAGTTTTCATGCAAAAATTATCTATTTCAACTAACTTTGTCCATCCAAAACGAACTTTGTACTTTGCTATGAAGTTCCACCAGGAATGAGTTTTTATGCAAAAACTGTCTATTTCAACTAAATTGATCCATCCAAAACGAACTTTGTACTTTGCTATGAAGTTCCACCAGGAATGAGTTTTTATGCAAAAACTGTTTATTTCAACTAAATTGATCCATCCAAAACGAACTTTGTACTTTGCTATGAAGTTCCACCAGGAATGAGTTTTCATGCAAAAACTGTCTATTTCAACTAACTTTGTCCATCCAAAACGAACTTTGTACTTTGCTATGAAGTTCCACCAGGAATGAGTTTTCATGCAAAAACTGTCTATTTCAACTAAATGATCCATCCAAAACGAACTTTGTACTTTGCTATGAAGTTCCACCAGGAATGAGTTTTTATGCAAAAATTATCTATTTCAACTAACTTTGTCCATCCAAAACGAACTTTGTACTTTGCTATGAAGTTCCACCAGGAATGAGTTTTCATGCAAAAACTGTCTATTTCAACTAACTTTGTCCATCCAAAACGAACTTTGTACTTTGCTATGAAGTTCCACCAGGAATGAGTTTTCATGCAAAAACTGTCTATTTCAACTAAATGATCCATCCAAAACGAACTTTGTACTTTGCTATGAAGTTCCACCAGGAATGAGTTTTCATGCAAAAACTGTCTATTTCAACTAAATTGATCCATCCAAAACGAACTTTGTACTTTGCTATGAAGTTCCACCAGGAATGAGTTTTCATGCAAAAACTGTCTATTTCAACTAACTTTGTCCATCCAAAACGAACTTTGTACTTTGCTATGAAGTTCCACCAGGAATGAGTTTTCATGCAAAAACTGTCTATTTTAACTAAATTGATCCATCCAAAACGAACTTTGTACTTTGCTATGAAGTTCCACCAGGAATGAGTTTTCATGCAAAAACTGTCTATTTCAACTAAATTGATCCATCCAAAACGAACTTTGTACTTTGCTATGAAGTTCCACCAGGAATGAGTTTTCATGCAAAAACTGTCTATTTCAACTAACTTTGTCCATCCAAAACGAACTTAGTACTTTGCTATGAAGTTCCACCAGGAATGAGTTTTCATGCAAAAACTGTCTATTTCAATTAAATTGATCCATCCAACACGAACTTTGTACTTTGCTATGAAGTTCCACCAGGAATGAGTTTTTATGCAAAAACTGTCTATTTCAACTTAATTCGTCCATCCAAAACGAACTTTGTACTTTGCTATGAAGTTCCACCAGGAATGAGTTTTCATGCAAAAACTGTCTATTTCAACTAACTTTGTCCATCCAAAACGAACTTTGTACTTTGCTATGAAGTTCTACCAGGAATGAGTTTTCATACAAAAACTGTCTATTTCAACTTAATTCGTCCATCCAAAACGAACTTTGTACTTTGCTATGAAGTTCCACCAGGAATGAGTTTTCATGCAAAAACTGTCTATTTCAACTAACTTTGTCCATCCAAAACGAACTTTGTACTTTGCTATGAAGTTCCACCAGGAATGAGTTTTCATGCAAAAACTGTCTATTTCAACTAAATTGATCCATCCAAAACGAACTTTGTACTTTGCTATGAAGTTCCACCAGGAATGAGTTTTCATGCAAAAATTATCTATTTCAACTAACTTTGTCTATCCAAAACGAACTTTGTACTTTGCTATGAAGTTCCACCAGGAATGAGTTTTCATGCAAAAACTGTCTATTTCAACTAACTTTGTCCATCCAAAACGAACTTTGTACTTTGCTATGAAGTTCCACCAGGAATGAGTTTTCATGCAAAAATTATCTATTTCAACTAACTTTGTCCATCCAAAACGAACTTTGTACTTTGCTATGAAGTTCCACCAGGAATGAGTTTTCATGCAAAAACTGTCTATTTCAACTAACTTTGTCCATCCAAAACGAACTTTGTACTTTGCTATGAAGTTCCACCAGGAATGAGTTTTCATGCAAAAACTGTCTATTTCAACTAACTTTGTCCATCCAAAACGAACTTTGTACTTTGCTATGAAGTTCCACCAGGAATGAGTTTTCATGCAAAAACTGTCTATTTCAACTAAATTGATCCATCCAAAACGAACTTTGTACTTTGCTATGAAGTTCCACCAGGAATGAGTTTTTATGCAAAAACTGTCTATTTCAACTTAATTCGTCCATCCAAAACGAACTTTGTACTTTGCTATGAAGTTCCACCAGGAATGAGTTTTCATGCAAAAACTGTCTATTTCAACTTAATTCGTCCATCCAAAACGAACTTTGTACTTTGCTATGAAGTTCCACCAGGAATGAGTTTTCATGCAAAAACTGTCTATTTCAACTAAATTGATCCATCCAAAACGAACTTTGTACTTTGCTATGAAGTTCCACCAGGAATGAGTTTTCATGCAAAAACTGTCTATTTCAACTTAATTCGTCCATCCAAAACGAACTTTGTACTTTGCTATGAAGTTCCACCAGGAATGAGTTTTCATGCAAAAACTGTCTATTTCAACTAACTTTGTCCATCCAAAACGAACTTTGTACTTTGCTATGAAGTTCCACCAGGAATGAGTTTTCATGCAAAAACTGTCTATTTCAACTTAATTCGTCCATCCAAAACGAACTTTGTACTTTGCTATGAAGTTCCACCAGGAATGAGTTTTCATGCAAAAACTGTCTATTTCAACTAACTTTGTCCATCCAAAACGAACTTTGTACTTTGCTATGAAGTTCCACCAGGAATGAGTTTTTATGCAAAAACTGTGTATTTCAACTAACTTTGTCCATCCAAAACGAACTTTGTACTTTGCTATGAAGTTCCACCAGGAATGAGTTTTCATGCAAAAACTGTCTATTTCAACTAACTTTGTCCATCCAAAACGAACTTTGTACTTTGCTATGAAGTTCCACCAGGAATGAGTTTTCATGCAAAAACTGTCTATTTCAACTAACTTTGTCCATCCAAAACGAACTTTGTACTTTGCTATGAAGTTCCACCAGGAATGAGTTTTCATGCAAAAACTGTCTATTTCAACTTAATTCGTCCATCCAAAACGAACTTTGTACTTTGCTATGAAGTTCCACCAGGAATGAGTTTTCATGCAAAAACTGTCTATTTCAACTAAATTGATCCATCCAAAACGAACTTTGTACTTTGCTATGAAGTTCCACCAGGAATGAGTTTTCATGCAAAAACTGTCTATTTCAACTTAATTCGTCCATCCAAAACGAACTTTGTACTTTGCTATGAAGTTCCACCAGGAATGAGTTTTCATGCAAAAACTGTCTATTTCAACTAACTATGTCCATCCAAAACGAACTTTGTACTTTGCTATGAAGTTCCACCAGGAATGAGTTTTCATGCAAAAACTGTCTATTTCAACTAAATTGATCCATCCAAAACGAACTTTGTACTTTGCTATGAAGTTCCACCAGGAATGAGTTTTCATGCAAAAACTGTCTATTTCAACTAACTTTGTCCATCCAAAACGAACTTTGTACTTTGCTATGAAGTTCCACCAGGAATGAGTTTTCATGCAAAAACTGTCTATTTCAACTAAATTGATCCATCCAAAACGAACTTTGTACTTTGCTATGAAGTTCCACCAGGAATGAGTTTTCATACAAAAACTGTCTATTTCAACTTAAATCGTCCATCCAAAACGAACTTTGTACTTTGCTATGAAGTTCCACCAGGAATGAGTTTTTATGCAAAAACTGTCTATTTCAACTAACTTTGTCCATCCAAAACGAACTTTGTACTTTGCTATGAAGTTCCACCAGGAATGAGTTTTCATGCAAAAACTGTCTATTTCAACTAACTTTGTCCATCCAAAACGAACTTTGTACTTTGCTATGAAGTTCCACCAGGAATGAGTTTTCATGCAAAAACTGTCTATTTCAACTAACTTTGTCCATCCAAAACGAACTTTGTACTTTGCTATGAAGTTCCACCAGGAATGAGTTTTCATGCAAAAACTGTCTATTTCAACTAACTTTGTCCATCCAAAACGAACTTTGTACTTTGCTATGAAGTTCCACCTGGAATGAGTTTTCATGCAAAAACTGTCTATTTCAACTAACTTTGTCCATCCAAAACGAACTTTGTACTTTGCTATGAAGTTCCACCAGGAATGAGTTTTTATGCAAAAACTGTCTATTTCAACTAACTTTGTCCATCCAAAACGAACTTTGTACTTTGCTATGAAGTTCCACCAGGAATGAGTTTTCATGCAAAAACTGTCTATTTCAACTAACTTTGTTCATCCAAAACGAACTTTGTACTTTGCTATGAAGTTCCACCAGGAATGAGTTTTCATGCAAAAACTGTCTATTTCAACTAACTTTGTCCATCCAAAACGAACTTTGTACTTTGCTATGAAGTTCCACCAGGAATGAGTTTTCATGCAAAAACTGTCTATTTCAACTAAATTGATCCATCCAAAACGAACTTTGTACTTTGCTATGAAGTTCCACCTGGAATGAGTTTTCATGCAAAAACTGTCTATTTCAACTAACTTTGTCCATCCAAAACGAACTTTGTACTTTGCTATGAAGTTCCACCAGGAATGAGTTTTCATGCAAAAACTGTCTATTTCAACTAACTTTGTCCATCCAAAACGAACTTTGTACTTTGCTATGAAGTTCCACCAGGAATGAGTTTTCATGCAAAAACTGTCTATTTCAACTAACTTTGTCCATCCAAAACGAACTTTGTACTTTGCTATGAAGTTCCACCAGGAATGAGTTTTCATGCAAAAACTGTCTATTTCAACTTAATTCGTCCATCCAAAACGAACTTTGTACTTTGCTATGAAGTTCCACCTGGAATGAGTTTTCATGCAAAAACTGTCTATTTCAACTAACTTTGTCCATCAAAAACGAACTTTGTACTTTGCTATGAAGTTCCACCAGGAATGAGTTTTTATGCAAAAACTGTCTATTTCAACTAACTTTGTCCATCCAAAACGAACTTTGTACTTTGCTATGAAGTTCCACCAGGAATGAGTTTTCATGCATAAACTGTCTATTTCAACTAACTTTGTCCATCCAAAACGAACTTTGTACTTTGCTATGAAGTTCCACCAGGAATGAGTTTTCATGCAAAAACTGTCTATTTCAACTAACTTTGTCCATCCAAAACGAACTTTGTACTTTGCTATGAAGTTCCACCTGGAATGAGTTTTCATGCAAAAACTGTCTATTTCAACTAACTTTGTCCATCCAAAACGAACTTTGTACTTTGCTATGAAGTTCCACCTGGAATGAGTTTTCATGCAAAAACTGTCTATTTCAACTAACTTTGTCCATCCAAAACGAACTTTGTACTTTGCTATGAAGTTCCACCAGGAATGAGTTTTCATGCAAAAACTGTCTATTTCAACTTAATTCGTCCATCCAAAACGAACTTTGTACTTTGCTATGAAGTTCCACCAGGAATGAGTTTTTATGCAAAAACTGTCTATTTCAACTAAATTGATCCATCCAAAACGAACTTTGTACTTTGCTATGAAGTTCCACCAGGAATGAGTTTTCATGCAAAAATTATCTATTTCAACTAACTTTGTCCATCCAAAACGAACTTTGTACTTTGCTATGAAGTTCCACCAGGAATGAGTTTTCATGCAAAAACTGTCTATTTCAACTAACTTTGTCCATCCAAAACGAACTTTGTACTTTGCTATGAAGTTCCACCAGGAATGAGTTTTTATGCAAAAAACTGTCTATTTCAACTAAATTGATCCATCCAAAACGAACTTTGTACTTTGCTATGAAGTTCCACCAGGAATGAGTTTTCATGCAAAAACTGTCTATTTCAACTAAATTGATCCATCCAAAACGAACTTTGTACTTTGCTATGAAGTTCACCAGGAATAAGTTTTTATGCAAAAACTGTCTATTTCAACTAACTTTGTCCATCCAAAACGAACTTTGTACTTTGCTATGAAGTTCCACCAGGAATGAGTTTTCATGCAAAAACTGTCTATTTCAACTAACTTTGTCCATCCAAAACGAACTTTGTACTTTGCTATGATGTTCCACCACGAATGAGTTTTCATGCAAAAACTGTCTATTTCAACTAACTTTGTCCATCCAAAACGAACTTTGTACTTTGCTATGAAGTTCCACCAGGAATGAGTTTTCATGCAAAAACTGTCTATTTCTACTAAATTGATCCATCCAAAACGAACTTTGTACTTTGCTATGAAGTTCCACCAGGAATGAGTTTTCATGCAAAAACTGTCTATTTCAACTAAATTGATCCATCCAAAACGAACTTTGTACTTTGCTATGAAGTTTCACCAGGAATGAGTTTTTATGCAAATACTGTCTATTTCAACTAACTTTGTCCATCCAAAACGAACTTTGTACTTTGCTATGAAGTTCCACCAGGAATGAGTTTTCATGCAAAAACTGTCTATTTCAACTAACTTTGTCCATCCAAATCGAACTTTGTACTTTGCTATGAAGTTCCACCAGGAATGAGTTTTTATGCAAAAACTGTCTATTTCAACTAACTTTGTCCATCCAAAACGAACTTTGTACTTTGCTATGAAGTTCCACCAGGAATGAGTTTTCATGCAAAAACTGTCTATTTCAACTAAATTGATCCATCCAAAACGAACTTTGTACTTTGCTATGAAGTTCCACCAGGAATGAGTTTTTATGCAAAAACTGTCTTTTTCAACTTAATTCGTCCATCCAAAACGAACTTTGTACTTTGCTATGAAGTTCCACCAGGAATGAGTTTTCATGCAAAAACTGTCTATTTCAACTAACTTTGTCCATCCAAAACGAACTTTGTACTTTGCTATGAAGTTCCACCAGGAATGAGTTTTCATGCAAAAACTGTCTATTTCAACTAACTTTGTCCATCCAAAACGAACTTTGTACTTTGCTATGAAGTTCCACCAGGAATGAGTTTTCATGCAAAAACTGTCTATTTCAACTAACTTTGTCCATCCAAAACGAACTTTGTACTTTGCTATGAAGTTCCACCAGGAATGAGTTTTCATGCAAAAACTGTCTATTTCAACTTAATTCGTCCATCCAAAACGAACTTTGTACTTTGCTATGAAGTTCCACCAGGAATGAGTTTTTCATGCAAAAACTGTCTATTTCAACTTAATTCGTCCATCCAAAACGAACTTTGTACTTTGCTATGAAGTTCCACCAGGAATGAGTTTTCATGCAAAAACTGTCTATTTCAACTAAATTGATCCATCCAAAACGAACTTTGTTCTTTGCTATGAAGTTCCACCAGGAATGAGTTTTCATGCAAAAACTGTCTATTTCAACTAAATTGATCCATCCAAAACGAACTTTGTACTTTGCTATGAAGTTCCACCAGGAATGAGTTTTCATGCAAGAACTGTCTATTTCAACTAACTTTGTCCATTCAAAACGAACTTTGTACTTTGCTATGAAGTTCCACCAGGAATGAGTTTTCATGCAAAAACTGTCTATTTCAACTAACTTTGTCCATCCAAAACGAACTTTGTACTTTGCTATGAAGTTCCACCAGGAATGAGTTTTCATGCAAAAACTGTCTATTTCAACTAAAATGATCCATCCAAAACGAACTTTGTACTTTGCTATGAAGTTCCACCAGGAATGAGTTTTCATGCAAAAACTGTCTATTTCAACTAAACTGATCCATCCAAAACGAACTTTGTTCTTTGCTATGAAGTTCCACCAGGAATGAGTTTTCATGCAAAAACTGTCTATTTCAACTAACTTTGTCCATCCAAAACGAACTTTGTACTTTGCTATGAAGTTCCACCAGGAATGAGTTTTCATGCAAAAACTGTCTATTTCAACTAACTTTGTCCATCCAAAACGAACTTTGTACTTTGAAGTTCCACCAGGAATGAGTTTTCATGCAAAAACTGTCTATTTCAACTAAATTGATCCATCCAAAACGAACTTTGTACTTTGCTATGAAGTTCCACCAGGAATGAGTTTTTATGCAAAAACTGTCTATTTCAACTAACTTTGTCCATCCAAAACGAACTTTGTACTTTGCTATGAAGTTCCACCAGGAATGAGTTTTTATGCAAAACTGTCTATTTCAACTAAATTGATAAATCCAAAACGAACTTTGTACTTTGCTATGAAGTTCCACCAGGAATGAGTTTTCATGCAAAAACTGTCTATTTCAACTAACTTTGTCCATCCAAAACGAACTTTGTACTTTGCTATGAAGTTCCACCAGGAATGAGTTTTTATGCAAAAACTGTCTATTTCAACTAACTTTGTCCATCCAAAACGAACTTTGTACTTTGCTATGAAGTTCCACCAGGAATGAGTTTTCATGCAAAAACTGTCTATTTCAACTAACTTTGTCCATCCAAAACGAACTTTGTACTTTGCTATGAAGTTCCACCAGGAATGAGTTTTCATGCAAAAACTGTCTATTTCAACTTAATTCGTCCATCCAAAACGAACTTTGTACTTTGCTATGAAGTTCCACCAGGAATGAGTTTTCATGCAAGAACTGTCTATTTCAACTAACTTTGTCCATCCAAAACGAACTTTGTACTTTGCTATGAAGTTCCACCAGGAATGAGTTTTCATGCAAAAACTGTCTATTTCAACTAACTTTGTCCATCCAAAACGAACTTTGTACTTTGCTATGAAGTTCCACCAGGAATGAGTTTTCATGCAAAAACTGTCTATTTCAACTAAATTGATCCATCCAAAACGAACTTTGTTCTTTGCTATGAAGTTCCACCAGGAATGAGTTTTCATGCAAAAACTGTCTATTTCAACTAAATTGATCCATCCAAAACGAACTTTGTTCTTTGCTATGAAGTTCCACCAGGAATGAGTTTTCATGCAAAAACTGTCTATTTCAACTAAATTGATCCATCCAAAACGAACTTTGTACTTTGCTATGAAGTTCCACCAGGAATGAGTTTTCATGCAAGAACTGTCTATTTCAACTAACTTTGTCCATCCAAAACGAACTTTGTACTTTGCTATGAAGTTCCACCAGGAATGAGTTTTCATGCAAGAACTGTCTATTCAACTAACTTTGTCCATCCGATACGAACTTTGTACTTTGCTATGAAGTTCCACCAGGAATGAGTTTTCATGCAAAAACTGTCTATTTCAACTAAATTGATCCATCCAAAACGAACTTTGTTCTTTGCTATGAAGTTCCACCAGGAATGAGTTTTCATGCAAAAACTGTCTATTTCAACTAAATTGATCCATCCAAAACGAACTTTGTACTTTGCTATGAAGTTCCACCAGGAATGAGTTTTCATGCAAAAACTGTCTATTTCAACTAACTTTGTCCATCCAAAACGAACTTTGTACTTTGCTATGAAGTTCCACCAGGAATGAGTTTTCATGCAAAAACTGTCTATTTCAACTAACTTTGTCCATCCAAAACGAACTTTGTACTTTGCTATGAAGTTCCACCAGGAATGAGTTTTCATGCAAGAACTGTCTATTTCAACTAACTTTGTCCATCCAAAACGAACTTTGTACTTTGCTATGAAGTTCCACCAGGAATGAGTTTTCATGCAAAAACTGTCTATTTCAACTAAATTGATCCATCCAAAACGAACTTTGTTCTTTGCTATGAAGTTCCACCAGGAATGAGTTTTCATGCAAAAACTGTCTATTTCAACTAAATTGATCCATCCAAAACGAACTTTGTACTTTGCTATGAAGTTCCACCAGGAATGAGTTTTCATGCAAGAACTGTCTATTTCAACTAACTTTGTCCATCCAAAACGAACTTTGTACTTTGCTATGAAGTTCCACCAGGAATGAGTTTTCATGCAAAAACTGTCTATTTCAACTAACTTTGTCCATCCAAAACGAACTTTGTACTTTGCTATGAAGTTCCACCAGGAATGAGTTTTCATGCAAAAACTGTCTATTTCAACTAAATTGATCCATCCAAAACGAACTTTGTTCTTTGCTATGAAGTTCCACCAGGAATGAGTTTTCATGCAAAAACTGTCTATTTCAACTAACTTTGTCCATCCAAAACGAACTTTGTACTTTGCTATGAAGTTCCACCAGGAATGAGTTTTCATGCAAAATCTGTTTATTTCAACTAAATTGATCCATCCAAAACGAACTTTGTTCTTTGCTATGAAGTTCCACCAGGAATGAGTTTTCATGCAAAAACTGTCTATTTCAACTTAATTCGTCCATCCGATACGAACTTTGTACTTTGCTATGAAGTTCTACCAGGAATGAGTTTTCATGCAAGAACTGTCTATTTCAACTAACTTTGTCCATCCAAAACGAACTTTGTACTTTGCTATGAAGTTCCACCAGGAATGAGTTTTCATGCAAAAACTGTCTATTTCAACTTAATTCGTCCATCCAAAACGAACTTTGTACTTTGCTATGAAGTTCCACCAGGAATGAGTTTTCATGCAAAAACTGTCTATTTCAACTAACTTTGTCCATCCAAAACGAACTTTGTACTTTGCTATGAAGTTCCACCAGGAATGAGTTTTCATGCAAAAACTGTCTATTTTAACTAAATTGATCCATCCAAAACGAACTTTGTACTTTGCTATGAAGTTCCACCAGGAATGAGTTTTCATGCAAGAACTGTCTATTTCAACTAAATTGGTGCAGCCGATACGAACTTTGTACTTTGCTATGAAGTTCCACCAGAATGAGTTTTCATGCAAGAACTGTCTATTTCAACTAAATTGGTGCATCCGATACGAACTTTGTTCTTTGCTATGAAGTTCCACCAGGAATGAGTTTTCATGCAAAAACTGTCTATTTCAACTAAATTGATCCATCCAAAACGAACTTTGTACTTTGCTATGAAGTTCTACCAGGATGAGTTTTCATGCAAAAACTGTCTATTTCAACTAAATTGATCCATCCAAAACGAACTTAGTACTTTGCTATGAAGTTCTACCAGGAATGAGTTTTCATGCAAAAACTGTCTATTTCAACTAACTTTGTCCATCCAAAACGAACTTTGTACTTTGCTATGAAGTTCCACCAGGAATGAGTTTTCATGCAAAAACTGTCTATTTCAACTAACTTTGTCCTTCCAAAACGAACTTTGTACTTTGCTATGAAGTTCCACCAGGAATGAGTTTTCATGCAAAAACTGTCTATTTCAACTAACTTTGTCCATCCAAAACGAACTTTGTACTTTGCTATGAAGTTCCACCAGGAATGAGTTTTCATGCAAAAAACTGTCTATTTCAACTAAATTGATCCATCCAAAACGAACTTTGTACTTTGCTATGAAGTTCCACCAGGAATGAGTTTTCATGCAAGAACTGTCTATTTCAACTAACTTTGTCCATCCAAAACGAACTTTGTACTTTGCTATGAAGATCCACCAGGAATGAGTTTTCATGCAAAAACTGTCTATTTCAACTAACTTTGTCCATCCAAAACGAACTGTGTACTTTGCTATGAAGTTCCACCAGGAATGAGTTTTCATGCAAAAACTGTCTATTTCAACTAACTTTGTCCATCCAAAACGAACTTTGTACTTTGCTATGAAGTTCCACCAGGAATGAGTTTTCATGCAAAAACTGTCTATTTCAACTAAATTGATCCATCCAAAACGAACTTTGTACTTTGCTATGAAGTTCCACCAGCAATGAGTTTTTATGCAAAAACTGTCTATTTCAACTTAATTCGTCCATCCAAAACGAACTTTGTACTTTGCTATGAAGTTCCACCAGGAATGAGTTTTCATGCAAAAAACTGTCTATTTCAACTAAATTGATCCATCCAAAACGAACTTTGTACTTTACTATGAAGTTCCACCAGGAATGAGTTTTTATGCAAAAAACTGTCTATTTCAACTTAATTCGTCCATCCAAAACGAACTTTGTACTTTGCTATGAAGTTCCACCAGGAATGAGTTTTTATGCAAAAACTGTCTATTTCAACTAACTTTGTAAATCCAAAACGAACTTTGTACTTTGCTATGAAGTTCCACCTGGAATGAGTTTTCATGCAAAAACTGTCTATTTCAACTAACTTTGTCCATCCAAAACGAACTTTGTACTTTACTATGAAGTTCCACCAGGAATGAGTTTTCATGACAAAAACTGTCTATTTCAACTTAATTCGTCCATCCAAAACGAACTTTGTACTTTGCTATGAAGTTCCACCAGGAAAGAGTTTTCATGCAAAAACTGTCTATTTCAACTAACTTTGTCCATCCAAAACGAACTTTGTACTTTGCTATGAAGTTCCACCAGGAATGAGTTTTCATGCAAAAACTGTCTATTTCAACTAACTTTGTCCATCCAAAACGAACTTTGTACTTTGCTATGAAGTTCCACCAGGAATGAGTTTTCATGCAAAAACTGTCTATTTCAACTTAATTCGTCCATCCAAAACGAACTTTGTACTTTGCTATGAAGTTCCACCAGGAATGAGTTTTTATGCAAAAACTGTCTATTTCAACTAACTTTGTCCATCCAAAACGAACTTTGTACTTTGCTATGAAGTTCCACCAGGAATGAGTTTTCATGCAAAAACTGTCTATTTAAACTTACTTTGTCCATCCAAAACGAACTTTGTACTTTGCTATGAAGTTCCACCAGGAATGAGTTTTCATGCAAAAACTGTCTATTTCAACTAAATTGATCCATCCAAAACGAACTTTGTACTTTGCTATGAAGTTCCACCAGGAATGAGTTTTCATGCAAAAACTGTCTATTTCAACTAACTTTGTCCATCCAAAACGAACTTTGTACTTTGCTATGAAGTTCCACCAGGAATGAGTTTTTATGCAAAAACTGTCTATTTCAACTAACTTTGTCCATCCAAAACGAACTTTGTACTTTGCTATGAAGTTCCACCAGGAATGAGTTTTCATGCAAAAACTGTCTATTTCAACTAACTTTGTCCAATCCAAAACGAACTTTGTACTTTGCTATGAAGTTCCACCAGGAATGAGTTTTCATGCAAAAACTGTCTATTTCAACTTAATTCGTCCATCCAAAACGAACTTTGTACTTTGCTATGAAGTTCCACCAGGAATGAGTTTTTATGCAAAAACTGTCTATTTCAACTAACTTTGTAAATCCAAAACGAACTTTGTACTTTGCTATGAAGTTCCACCAGGAATGAGTTTTCATGCAAAAACTGTCTATTTCAACTAACTTTGTCCATCCAAAACGAACTTTGTACTTTGCTATGAAGTTCCACCAGGAATGAGTTTTCATGCAAGAACTGTCTATTTCAACTAAATTGATCCATCCAAAACGAACTTTGTACTTTGCTATGAAGTTCCACCAGGAATGAGTTTTTATGCAAAAACTGTCTATTTCAACTTAATTCGTCCATCCAAAATGAACTTTGTACTTTGCTATGAAGTTCCACCAGGAATGAGTTTTCATGCAAAAACTGTCTATTTCAACTAAATTGATCCATCCAAAACGAACTTTGTACTTTGCTATGAAGTTCCACCAGGAATGAGTTTTCATGCAAAAACTGTCTATTTCAACTAACTTCGTCCATCCAAAACGAACTTTGTACTTTGCTATGAAGTTCCACCAGGAATGAGTTTTCATGCAAAAACTGTCTATTTCAACTAAATTGATCCATCCAAAACGAACTTTGTACTTTGCTATGAAGTTCCACCAGGAATGAGTTTTTATGCAAAACTGTCTATTTCAACTTAATTCGTCCATCCAAAACGAACTTTGTACTTTGCTATGAAGTTCCACCAGGAATGAGTTTTCATGCAAAAACTGTCTATTTCAACTAACTTTGTCCATCCAAAACGAACTTTGTACTTTGCTATGAAGTTCCACCAGGAATGAGTTTTCATGCAAAAACTGTCTATTTCAACTAAATTGATCCATCCAAAACGAACTTTGTACTTTGCTATGAAGTTCCACCAGGAATGAGTTTTCATGCAAAAACTGTCTATTTCAACTTAATTCGTCCATCCAAAACGAACTTTGTACTTTGCTATGAAGTTCCACCAGGAATGAGTTTTCATGCAAAAACTGTCTATTTCAACTAACTTTGTCCATCCAAAACGAACTTTGTACTTTGCTATGAAGTTCCACCAGGAATGAGTTTTCATGCAAAAACTGTCTATTTCAACTAACTTTGTCCATCCAAAACGAACTTTGTACTTTGCTATGAAGTTCCACCAGGAATGAGTTTTTATGCAAAAACTGTCTATTTCAACTTAATTCGTCCATCCAAAACGAACTTTGTACTTTGCTATGAAGTTCCACCAGGAATGAGTTTTCATGCAAAAACTGTCTATTTCAACTAAATTGATCCATCCAAAACGAACTTTGTACTTGCTATGAAGTTCCACCAGGAATGAGTTTTCATGCAAAAACTGTCTATTTCAACTAACTTTGTCCATCCAAAACGAACTTTGTACTTTGCTATGAAGTTCCACCAGGAATGAGTTTTCATGCAAAAACTGTCTATTTCAACTAACTTTGTCCATCCAAAAAGAACTTTGTACTTTGCTATGAAGTTCCACCAGGAATGAGTTTTCATGCAAAAACTGTCTATTTCAACTAAATTGATCCATCCAAAACGAACTTTGTACTTTGCTATGAAGTTCCACCAGGAATGAGTTTTCATGCAAAAACTGTCCATTTCAACTAAATTGATCCATCCAAAACGAACTTTGTACTTTGCTATGAAGTTCCACCAGGAATGAGTTTTTATGCAAAAACTGTCTATTTCAACTTAATTCGTCCATCCAAAACGAACTTTGTACTTTGCTATGAAGTTCCACCAGGAATGAGTTTTCATGCAAAAACTGTCTATTTCAACTAAATTGATCCATCCAAAACGAACTTTGTACCTTGCTATGAAGTTCCACCAGGAATGAGTTTTTATGCAAAAACTGTCTATTTCAACTTAATTCGTCCATCCAAAACGAACTTTGTACTTTGCTATGAAGTTCCACCAGGAATGAGTTTTCATGCAAAAACTGTCTATTTCAACTAACTTTGTCCATCCAAAACGAACTTTGTACTTTGCTATGAAGTTCCACCAGGAATGAGTTTTCATGCAAAAACTGTCTATTTCAACTAACTTTGTAAATCCAAAACGAACTTTGTACTTTGCTATGAAGTTCCACCTGGAATGAGTTTTCATGCAAAAACTGTCTATTTTAACTAACTTTGTCCATCCAAAACGAACTTTGTACTTTACTATGAAGTTCCACCAGGAATGAGTTTTCATACAAAAACTGTCTATTTCAACTTAATTCGTCCATCCAAAACGAACTTTGTACTTTGCTATGAAGTTCCACCAGGAATGAGTTTTCATACAAAAACTGTCTATTTCAACTTAATTCGTCCATCCAAAACGAACTTTGTACTTTGCTATGAAGTTCCACCAGAAATGAGTTTTCATGCAAAAATTATCTATTTCAACTAACTTTGTAAATCCAAAACGAACTTTGTACTTTGCTATGAAGTTCCACCTGGAATGAGTTTTTATGCAAAAACTGTCTATTTCAACTAACTTTGTAAATCCAAAACGAACTTTGTACTTTGCTATGAAGTTCCACCAGGAATGAGTTTTCATGCAAAAACTGTCTATTTCAACTAAATTGATCCATCCAAAACGAACTTTGTACTTTACTATGAAGTTCCACCAGGAATGAGTTTTCATACAAAAACTGTCTATTTCAACTTAATTCGTCCATCCAAAACGAACTTTGTACTTTGCTATGAAGTTCCACCAGGAATGAGTTTTCATGCAAAAACTGTCTATTTCAACTAACTTTGTCCATCCAAAACGAACTTTGTACTTTGCTATGAAGTTCCACCAGGAATGAGTTTTCATGCAAAAACTGTCTATTTCAACTAACTTTGTCCATCCAAAACGAACTTTGTACTTTGCTATGAAGTTCCACCAGGAATGAGTTTTCATGCAAAAACTGTCTATTTCAACTAAATTGATCCATCCAAAACGAACTTTGTACTTTGCTATGAAGTTCCACCAGGAATGAGTTTTTATGCAAAAACTGTCTATTTCAACTTAATTCGTCCATCCAAAACGAACTTTGTACTTTGCTATGAAGTTCCACCAGGAATGAGTTTTCATGCAAAAACTGTCTATTTCAACTAACTTTGTAAATCCAAAACGAACTTTGTACTTTGCTATGAAGTTCCACCTGGAATGAGTTTTTATGCAAAAACTGTCTATTTCAACTTAATTCGTCCATCCAAAACGAACTTTGTACTTTGCTATGAAGTTCCACCAGGAATGAGTTTTCATGCAAAAACTGTCTATTTCAACTAAATTGATCCATCCAAAACGAACTTTGTACTTTACTATGAAGTTCCACCAGGAATGAGTTTTCATACAAAAACTGTCTATTTCAACTTAATTCGTCCATCCAAAACGAACTTTGTACTTTGCTATGAAGTTCCACCAGGAATGAGTTTTCATGCAAAAATTATCTATTTCAACTAACTTTGTCCATCCAAAACGAACTTTGTACTTTGCTATGAAGTTCCACCAGGAATGAGTTTTCATGCAAAAACTGTCTATTTCAACTAACTTTGTCCATCCAAAACGAACTTTGTACTTTGCTATGAAGTTCCACCAGGAATGAGTTTTCATGCAAAAACTGTCTATTTCAACCAAATTGATCCATCCAAAACGAACTTTGTACTTTGCTATGAAGTTCCACCAGGAATGAGTTTTTATGCAAAAACTGTCTATTTCAACTTAATTCGTCCATCCAAAACGAACTTTGTACTTTGCTATGAAGTTCCACCACGAATGAGTTTTCATGCAAAAACTGTCTATTTCAACTAACTTTGTCCATCCAAAACGAACTTTGTACTTTGCTATGAAGTTCCACCAGGAATGAGTTTTCATGCAAAAACTGTCTATTTCAACTAACTTTGTCCATCCAAAACGAACTTTGTACTTTGCTATGAAGTTCCACCAGGAATGAGTTTTCATGCAAAAACTGTCTATTTCAACTAAATTGATCCATCCAAAACGAACTTTGTACTTTGCTATGAAGTTCCACCAGGAATGAGTTTTTATGCAAAAACTGTCTATTTCAACTTAATTCGTCCATCCAAAACGAACTTTGTACTTTGCTATGAAGTTCCACCAGGAATGAGTTTTTATGCAAAAACTGTCTATTTCAACTAACTTTGTAAATCCAAAACGAACTTTGTACTTTGCTATGAAGTTCCACCTGGAATGAGTTTTCATGCAAAAACTGTCTATTTCAACTAACTTTGTCCATCCAAAACGAACTTTGTACTTTACTATGAAGTTCCACCAGGAATGAGTTTTCATACAAAAACTGTCTATTTCAACTTAATTCGTCCATCCAAAACGAACTTTGTACTTTGCTATGAAGTTCCACCAGGAATGAGTTTTCATGCAAAAACTGTCTATTTCAACTAACTTTGTCCATCCAAAACGAACTTTGTACTTTGCTATGAAGTTCCACCAGGAATGAGTTTTCATGCAAAAACTGTCTATTTCAACTAAATTGATCCATCCAAAACGAACTTTGTACTTTGCTATGAAGTTCCACCAGGAATGAGTTTTCATGCAAAAACTGTCTATTTCAACTTAATTCGTCCATCCAAAACGAACTTTGTACTTTGCTATGAAGTTCCACCAGGAATGAGTTTTCATGCAAAAATTATCTATTTCAACTAACTTTGTCCATCCAAAACGAACTTTGTACTTTACTATGAAGTTCCACCAGGAATGAGTTTTCATACAAAAACTGTCTATTTCAACTTAATTCGTCCATCCAAAACGAACTTTGTACTTTGCTATGAAGTTCCACCAGGAATGAGTTTTTATGCAAAAACTGTCTATTTCAACTAACTTTGTCCATCCAAAACGAACTTTGTACTTTGCTATGAAGTTCCACCAGGAATGAGTTTTCATGCAAAAACTGTCTATTTCAACTAACTTTGTCCATCCAAAACGAACTTTGTACTTTGCTATGAGGTTCCACCAGGAATGAGTTTTCATGCAAGAACTGTCTATTTCAACTAAATTGATCCATCCAAAACGAACTTTGTACTTTGCTATGAAGTTCCACCAGGAATGAGTTTTTATGCAAAAACTGTTTATTTCAACTTAATTCGTCCATCCAAAACGAACTTTGTACTTTGCTATGAAGTTCCACCAGGAATGAGTTTTCATGCAAAAACTGTCTATTTCAACTAAATTGATCCATCCAAAACGAACTTTGTACTTTGCTATGAAGTTCCACCAGGAATGAGTTTTCATGCAAAAACTGTCTATTTCAACTAACTTTGTCCATCCAAAACGAACTTTGTACTTTGCTATGAAGTTCCACCAGGAATGAGTTTTCATGCAAAAACTGTCTATTTCAACTAAATTGATCCATCTAAAACGAACTTTGTACTTTGCTATGAAGTTCCACCAGGAATGAGTTTTTATGCAAAAACTGTCTATTTCAACTTAATTCGTCCATCCAAAACGAACTTTGTACTTTGCTATGAAGTTCCACCAGGAATGAGTTTTCATGCAAAAACTGTCTATTTCAACTAACTTTGTCCATCCAAAACGAACTTTGTACTTTGCTATGAAGTTCCACCAGGAATGAGTTTTCATGCAAAAACTGTCTATTTCAACTAAATTGATCCATCCAAAACGAACTTTGTACTTTGCTATGAAGTTCCACCAGGAATGAGTTTTCATGCAAAAACTGTCTATTTCAACTTAATTCGTCCATCCAAAACGAACTTTGTACTTTGCTATGAAGTTCCACCAGGAATGAGTTTTTATGCAAAAACTGTCTATTTCAACTAACTTTGTCCATCCAAAACGAACTTTGTACTTTGCTATGAAGTTCCACCAGGAATGAGTTTTCATGCAAAAACTGTCTATTTCAACTAACTTTGTCCATCCAAAACGAACTTTGTACTTTGCTATGAAGTTCCACCAGGAATGAGTTTTCATGCAAAAACTGTCTATTTCAACTAACTTTGTCCATCCAAAACGAACTTTGTACTTTGCTATGAAGTTCCACCAGGAATGAGTTTTTATGCAAAAACTGTCTATTTCAACTAACTTTGTAAATCCAAAACGAACTTTGTACTTTGCTATGAAGTTCCACCAGGAATGAGTTTTCATGCAAAAACTGTCTATTTCAACTAAATTGATCCATCCAAAACGAACTTTGTACTTTACTATGAAGTTCCACCAGGAATGAGTTTTCATACAAAAACTGTCTATTTCAACTTAATTCGTCCATCCAAAACGAACTTTGTACTTTGCTATGAAGTTCCACCAGGAATGAGTTTTCATGCAAAAATTATCTATTTCAACTAACTTTGTCCATCCAAAACGAACTTTGTACTTTGCTATGAAGTTCCACCAGGAATGAGTTTTCATGCAAAAACTGTCTATTTCAACTAACTTTGTCCATCCAAAACGAACTTTGTACTTTGCTCAGGAATGAGTTTTTCATGCAAAAACTGTCTATTTCAACTAAATTGATCCATCCAAAACGAACTTTGTACTTTGCTATGAAGTTCCACCAGGAATGAGTTTTCATGCAAAAACTGTCTATTTCAACTAAATTGATCCATCCAAAACGAACTTTGTACTTTGCTATGAAGTTCCACCAGGAATGAGTTTTTATGCAAATACTGTCTATTTCAACTAACTTTGTCCATCCAAAACGAACTTTGTACTTTGCTATGAAGTTCCACCAGGAATGAGTTTTCATGCAAAAACTGTCTATTTCAACTAACTTTGTCCATCCAAATCGAACTTTGTACTTTGCTATGAAGTTCCACCAGGAATGAGTTTTTATGCAAAAACTGTCTATTTCAACTAACTTTGTCCATCCAAAACGAACTTTGTACTTTGCTATGAAGTTCCACCAGGAATGAGTTTTCATGCAAAAACTGTCTATTTCAACTAAATTGATCCATCCAAAACGAACTTTGTACTTTGCTATGAAGTTCCACCAGGAATGAGTTTTTATGCAAAAACTGTCTTTTTCAACTTAATTCGTCCATCCAAAACGAACTTTGTACTTTGCTATGAAGTTCCACCAGGACATGAGTTTTCATGCAAAAACTGTCTATTTCAACTAAATTGATCCATCCAAAACGAACTTTGTACTTTGCTATGAAGTTCCACCAGGAATGAGTTTTCATGCAAAAACTGTCCTATTTCAACTAACTTTGTCCATCCAAAACGAACTTTGTACTTTGCTATGAAGTTCCACCAGGAATGAGTTTTCATGCAAAAACTGTCTATTTTCAACTAACTTTGTCCATCCAAAACGAACTTTGTACTTTGCTATGAAGTTCCACCAGGAATGAGTTTTTCATGCAAAAACTGTCTATTTCAACTTAATTCGTCCATCCAAAACGAACTTTGTACTTTGCTATGAAGTTCCACCAGAATGAGTTTTCATGCAAAAACTGTCTATTTCAACTTAATTCGTCCATCCAAAACGAACTTTGTACTTTGCTATGAAGTTCCACCAGGAATGAGTTTTCATGCAAAAACTGTCTTTTTCAACTTAATTCGTCCATCCAAAACGAACTTTGTACTTTGCTATGAAGTTCCACCAGGAATGAGTTTTCATGCAAAAAACTGTCTATTTCAACTAACTTTGTCCATCCAAAACGAACTTTGTACTTTGCTATGAAGTTCCACCAGGAATGAGTTTTCATGCAAAAACTGTCTATTTCAACTAACTTTGTCCATCCAAAACGAACTTTGTACTTTGCTATGAAGTTCCACCAGGAATGAGTTTTCATGCAAAAAACTGTCTATTTCAACTAACTTTGTCCATCCAAAACGAACTTTGTACTTTGCTATGAAGTTCCACCAGGAATGAGTTTTCATGCAAAAACTGTCTATTTCAACTAACTTTGTCCATCCAAAACGAACTTTGTACTTTGCTATGAAGTTCGCACCAGGAATGAGTTTTCATGCAAAAACTGTCTATTTCAACTAAATTGATCCATCCAAAACGAACTTTGTACTTTGCTATGAAGTTCCACCAGGAATAAGTTTTTATGCAAAAACTGTCTATTTCAACTAACTTTGTCCATCCAAAACGAACTTTGTACTTTGCTATGAAGTTCCACCAGGAATGAGTTTTCATGCAAAAACTGTCTATTTCAACTAACTTTGTCCATCCAAAACGAACTTTGTACTTTGCTATGATGTTCCACCACGAATGAGTTTTCATGCAAAAACTGTCTATTTCAACTAACTTTGTCCATCCAAAACGAACTTTGTACTTTGCTATGAAGTTCCACCAGGAATGAGTTTTCATGCAAAAACTGTCTATTTCAACTTAATTCGTCCATCCAAAACGAACTTTGTACTTTGCTATGAAGTTCCACCAGGAATGAGTTTTTCATGCAAAAAACTGTCTATTTCAACTAACTTTGTCCATCCAAAACGAACTTTGTACTTTGCTATGAAGTTCCACCAGGAATGAGTTTTCATGCAAAAACTGTCTATTTCTACTAAATTGATCCATCCAAAACGAACTTTGTACTTTGCTATGAAGTTCCACCAGGAATGAGTTTTCATGCAAAAACTGTCTATTTCAACTAAATTGATCCATCCAAAACGAACTTTGTACTTTGCTATGAAGTTTCACCAGGAATGAGTTTTTATGCAAATACTGTCTATTTCAACTAACTTTGTCCATCCAAAACGAACTTTGTACTTTGCTATGAAGTTCCACCAGGAATGAGTTTTCATGCAAAAACTGTCTATTTCAACTAACTTTGTCCATCCAAATCGAACTTTGTACTTTGCTATGAAGTTCCACCTAGGAATGAGTTTTTATGCAAAAACTGTCTATTTCAACTAACTTTGTCCATCCAAAACGAACTTTGTACTTTGCTATGAAGTTCCACCAGGAATGAGTTTTCATGCAAAAACTGTCTATTTCAACTAAATTGATCCATCCAAAACGAACTTTGTACTTTGCTATGAAGTTCCACCAGGAATGAGTTTTTATGCAAAAACTGTCTTTTTCAACTTAATTCGTCCATCCAAAACGAACTTTGTACTTTGCTATGAAGTTCCACCAGGAATGAGTTTTCATGCAAAAACTGTCTATTTCAACTAACTTTGTCCATCCAAAACGAACTTTGTACTTTGCTATGAAGTTCCACCAGGAATGAGTTTTCATGCAAAAACTGTCTATTTCAACTAACTTTGTCCATCCCAAAACGAACTTTGTACTTTGCTATGAAGTTCCACCAGAATGAGTTTTCATGCAAAAACTGTCTATTTCAACTAACTTTGTCCATCCAAAACGAACTTTGTACTTTGCTATGAAGTTCCACCAGGAATGAGTTTTTCATGCAAAAACTGTCTATTTCAACTAACTTTGTCCATCCAAAACGAACTTTGTACTTTGCTATGAAGTTCCACCAGGAATGAGTTTTCATGCAAAAACTGTCTATTTCAACTTAATTCGTCCATCCAAAACGAACTTTGTTACTTTGCTATGAAGTTCCACCAGGAATGAGTTTTCATGCAAAAACTGTCTATTTCAACTTAATTCGTCCATCCAAAACGAACTTTGTACTTTGCTATGAAGTTCCACCAGGAATGAGTTTTCATGCAAAAACTGTCTATTTCAACTAAAATGATCCATCCAAAACGAACTTTGTACTTTGCTATGAAGTTCCACCAGGAATGAGTTTTCATGCAAAAAACTGTCTATTTCAACTAAACTGATCCATCCAAAACGAACTTTGTTCTTTGCTATGAAGTTCCACCAGGAATGAGTTTTTCATGCAAAAACTGTCTATTTCAACTAACTTTGTCCATCCAAAACGAACTTTGTACTTTGCTATGAAGTTCCACCAGGAATGAGTTTTCATGCAAAAACTGTCTATTTCAACTAACTTTGTCCATCCAAAACGAACTTTGTACTTTGAAGTTCCACCAGGAATGAGTTTTCATGCAAAAACTGTCTATTTCAACTAAATTGATCCATCCAAAACGAACTTTGTACTTTGCTATGAAGTTCCACCAGGAATGAGTTTTTATGCAAAAACTGTCTATTTCAACTAACTTTGTCCATCCAAAACGAACTTTGTACTTTGCTATGAAGTTCCACCAGGAATGAGTTTTTATGCAAAAACTGTCTATTTCAACTAAATTGATAAATCCAAAACGAACTTTGTACTTTGCTATGAAGTTCCACCAGGAATGAGTTTTCATGCAAAAACTGTCTATTTCAACTAACTTTGTCCATCCAAAACGAACTTTGTACTTTGCTATGAAGTTCCACCAGGAATGAGTTTTTATGCAAAAACTGTCTATTTCAACTAACTTTGTCCATCCAAAACGAACTTTGTACTTTGCTATGAAGTTCCACCAGGAATGAGTTTTCATGCAAAAACTGTCTATTTCAACTTAATTCGTCCATCCAAAACGAACTTTGTACTTTGCTATGAAGTTCCACCAGGAATGAGTTTTCATGCAAAAACTGTCTATTTCAACTTAATTCGTCCATCCAAAACGAACTTTGTACTTTGCTATGAAGTTCCACCAGGAATGAGTTTTCATGCAAGAACTGTCTATTTCAACTAACTTTGTCCATCCAAAACGAACTTTGTACTTTGCTATGAAGTTCCACCAGGAATGAGTTTTCATGCAAAAACTGTCTATTTCAACTAACTTTGTCCATCCAAAACGAACTTTGTACTTTGCTATGAAGTTCCACCAGGAATGAGTTTTCATGCAAAAACTGTCTATTTCAACTAAATTGATCCATCCAAAACGAACTTTGTTCTTTGCTATGAAGTTCCACCAGGAATGAGTTTTCATGCAAAAACTGTCTATTTCAACTAAATTGATCCATCCAAAACGAACTTTGTTCTTTGCTATGAAGTTCCACCAGGAATGAGTTTTCATGCAAAAACTGTCTATTTCAACTAAATTGATCCATCCAAAACGAACTTTGTACTTTGCTATGAAGTTCCACCAGGAATGAGTTTTCATGCAAGAACTGTCTATTTCAACTAACTTTGTCCATCCAAAACGAACTTTGTACTTTGCTATGAAGTTCCACCAGGAATGAGTTTTCATGCAAGAACTGTCTATTTCAACTAACTTTGTCCATCCGATACGAACTTTGTACTTTGCTATGAAGTTCCACCAGGAATGAGTTTTCATGCAAAAACTGTCTATTTCAACTAAATTGATCCATCCAAAACGAACTTTGTTCTTTGCTATGAAGTTCCACCAGGAATGAGTTTTCATGCAAAAACTGTCTATTTCAACTAAATTGATCCATCCAAAACGAACTTTGTACTTTGCTATGAAGTTCCACCAGGAATGAGTTTTCATGCAAAAACTGTCTATTTCAACTAACTTTGTCCATCCAAAACGAACTTTGTACTTTGCTATGAAGTTCCACCAGGAATGAGTTTTCATGCAAAAACTGTCTATTTCAACTAACTTTGTCCATCCAAAACGAACTTTGTACTTTGCTATGAAGTTCCACCAGGAATGAGTTTTCATGCAAGAACTGTCTATTTCAACTAACTTTGTCCATCCAAAACGAACTTTGTACTTTGCTATGAAGTTCCACCAGGAATGAGTTTTCATGCAAAAACTGTCTATTTCAACTAAATTGATCCATCCAAAACGAACTTTGTTCTTTGCTATGAAGTTCCACCAGGAATGAGTTTTCATGCAAAAACTGTCTATTTCAACTAAATTGATCCATCCAAAACGAACTTTGTACTTTGCTATGAAGTTCCACCAGGAATGAGTTTTCATGCAAGAACTGTCTATTTCAACTAACTTTGTCCATCCAAAACGAACTTTGTACTTTGCTATGAAGTTCCACCAGGAATGAGTTTTCATGCAAAAACTGTCTATTTCAACTAACTTTGTCCATCCAAAACGAACTTTGTACTTTGCTATGAAGTTCCACCAGGAATGAGTTTTCATGCAAAAACTGTCTATTTCAACTAAATTGATCCATCCAAAACGAACTTTGTTCTTTGCTATGAAGTTCCACCAGGAATGAGTTTTCATGCAAAAACTGTCTATTTCAACTAACTTTGTCCATCCAAAACGAACTTTGTACTTTGCTATGAAGTTCCACCAGGAATGAGTTTTCATGCAAAATCTGTTTATTTCAACTAAATTGATCCATCCAAAACGAACTTTGTTCTTTGCTATGAAGTTCCACCAGGAATGAGTTTTCATGCAAAAACTGTCTATTTCAACTTAATTCGTCCATCCGATACGAACTTTGTACTTTGCTATGAAGTTCTACCAGGAATGAGTTTTCATGCAAGAACTGTCTATTTCAACTAACTTTGTCCATCCAAAACGAACTTTGTACTTTGCTATGAAGTTCCACCAGGAATGAGTTTTCATGCAAACACTGTCTATTTCAACTTAATTCGTCCATCCAAAACGAACTTTGTACTTTGCTATGAAGTTCCACCAGGAATGAGTTTTCATGCAAAAACTGTCTATTTCAACTAACTTTGTCCATCCAAAACGAACTTTGTACTTTGCTATGAAGTTCCACCAGGAATGAGTTTTCATGCAAAAACTGTCTATTTCAACTAACTTTGTCCATCCAAAACGAACTTTGTACTTTGCTATGAAGTTCCACCAGGAATGAGTTTTCATGCAAAAACTGTCTATTTCAACTAACTTTGTCCTTCCAAAACGAACTTTGTACTTTGCTATGAAGTTCCACCAGGAATGAGTTTTCATGCAAAAACTGTCTATTTCAACTAACTTTGTCCATCCAAAACGAACTTTGTACTTTGCTATGAAGTTCCACCAGGAATGAGTTTTCATGCAAAAACTGTCTATTTCAACTAAATTGATCCATCCAAAACGAACTTTGTACTTTGCTATGAAGTTCCACCAGGAATGAGTTTTCGTGCAAGAACTGTCTATTTCAACTAACTTTGTCCATCCAAAACGAACTTTGTACTTTGCTATGAAGTTCCACCAGGAATGAGTTTTCATGCAAAAACTGTCTATTTCAACTAACTTTGTCCATCCAAAACGAACTTTGTACTTTGCTATGAAGTTCCACCAGGAATGAGTTTTCATGCAAAAACTGTCTATTTCAACTAAATTGATCCATCCAAAACGAACTTTGTACTTTGCTATGAAGTTCCACCAGCAATGAGTTTTTATGCAAAAACTGTCTATTTCAACTTAATTCGTCCATCCAAAACGAACTTTGTACTTTGCTATGAAGTTCCACCAGGAATGAGTTTTCATGCAAAAACTGTCTATTTCAACTAAATTGATCCATCCAAAACGAACTTTGTACTTTGCTATGAAGTTCCACCAGGAATGAGTTTTTATGCAAAAACTGTCTATTTCAACTTAATTCGTCCATCCAAAACGAACTTTGTACTTTGCTATGAAGTTCCACCAGGAATGAGTTTTTATGCAAAAACTGTCTATTTCAACTAACTTTGTAAATCCAAAACGAACTTTGTACTTTGCTATGAAGTTCCACCAGGAATGAGTTTTCATGCAAAAACTGTCTATTTCAACTAACTTTGTCCATCCAAAACGAACTTTGTACTTTGCTATGAAGTTCCACCAGGAATGAGTTTTCATGCAAAAACTGTCTATTTCAACTAACTTTGTCCATCCAAAACGAACTTTGTACTTTGCTATGAAGTTCCACCAGGAATGAGTTTTCATGCAAGAACTGTCTATTTCAACTAACTTTGTCCATCCAAAACGAACTTTGTACTTTGCTATGAAGTTCCACCAGGAATGAGTTTTCATGCAAAAACTGTCTATTTCAACTAACTTTGTCCATCCAAAACGAACTTTGTACTTTGCTATGAAGTTCCACCAGGAATGAGTTTTCATGCAAAAACTGTCTATTTCAACTAAATTGATCCATCCAAAACGAACTTTGTACTTTGCTATGAAGTTCCACCAGCAATGAGCTTTTATGCAAAAACTGTCTATTTCAACTTAATTCGTCCATCCAAAACGAACTTTGTACTTTGCTATGAAGTTCCACCAGGAATGAGTTTTCATGCAAAAACTGTCTATTTCAACTAAATTGATCCATCCAAAACGAACTTTGTTCTTTGCTATGAAGTTCCACCAGGAATGAGTTTTCATGCAAAAACTGTCTATTTCAACTAAATTGATCCATCCAAAACGAACTTTGTACTTTGCTATGAAGTTCCACCAGGAATGAGTTTTCATGCAAGAACTGTCTATTTCAACTACTTTGTCCATCCAAAACGAACTTTGTACTTTGCTATGAAGTTCCACCAGGAATGAGTTTTTCATGCAAAAACTGTCTATTTCAACTAACTTTGTCCATCCAAAACGAACTTTGTACTTTGCTATGAAGTTCCACCAGGAATGAGTTTTCATGCAAAAACTGTCTATTTCAACTAAATTGATCCATCCAAAACGAACTTTGTTCTTTGCTATGAAGTTCCACCAGGAATGAGTTTTCATGCAAAAACTGTCTATTTCAACTAACTTTGTCCATCCAAAACGAACTTTGTACTTTGCTATGAAGTTCCACCAGGAATGAGTTTTCATGCAAAATCTGTTTATTTCAACTAAATTGATCCATCCAAAACGAACTTTGTTCTTTGCTATGAAGTTCCACCAGGAATGAGTTTTTCATGCAAAAACTGTCTATTTCAACTTAATTCGTCCATCCGATACGAACTTTGTACTTTGCTATGAAGTTCTACCAGGAATGAGTTTTCATGCAAGAACTGTCTATTTCAACTAACTTTGTCCATCCAAAACGAACTTTGTACTTTGCTATGAAGTTCCACCAGGAATGAGTTTTCATGCAAACACTGTCTATTTCAACTTAATTCGTCCATCCAAAACGAACTTTGTACTTTGCTATGAAGTTCCACCAGGAATGAGTTTTCATGCAAAAACTGTCTATTTCAACTAACTTTGTCCATCCAAAACGAACTTTGTACTTTGCTATGAAGTTCCACCAGGAATGAGTTTTTCATGCAAAAACTGTCTATTTCAACTAACTTTGTCCATCCAAAACGAACTTTGTACTTTGCTATGAAGTTCCACCAGGAATGAGTTTTCATGCAAAAACTGTCTATTTCAACTAACTTTGTCCTTCCAAAACGAACTTTGTACTTTGCTATGAAGTTCCACCAGGAATGAGTTTTCATGCAAAAACTGTCTATTTCAACTAACTTTGTCCATCCAAAACGAACTTTGTACTTTGCTATGAAGTTCCACCAGGAATGAGTTTTCATGCAAAAACTGTCTATTTCAACTAAATTGATCCATCCAAAACGAACTTTGTACTTTGCTATGAAGTTCCACCAGGAATGAGTTTTCATGCAAGAACTGTCTATTTCAACTAACTTTGTCCATCCAAAACGAACTTTGTACTTTGCTATGAAGTTCCACCAGGAATGAGTTTTCATGCAAAAACTGTCTATTTCAACTAACTTTGTCCATCCAAAACGAACTTTGTACTTTGCTATGAAGTTCCACCAGGAATGAGTTTTCATGCAAAAACTGTCTATTTCAACTAAATTGATCCATCCAAAACGAACTTTGTACTTTGCTATGAAGTTCCACCAGCAATGAGTTTTTATGCAAAAACTGTCTATTTCAACTTAATTCGTCCATCCAAAACGAACTTTGTACTTTGCTATGAAGTTCCACCAGGAATGAGTTTTCATGCAAAAACTGTCTATTTCAACTAAATTGATCCATCCAAAAACGAACTTTGTACTTTGCTATGAAGTTCCACCAGGAATGAGTTTTTATGCAAAAACTGTCTATTTCAACTTAATTCGTCCATCCAAAACGAACTTTGTACTTTGCTATGAAGTTCCACCAGGAATGAGTTTTTATGCAAAAACTGTCTATTTCAACTAACTTTGTAAATCCAAAACGAACTTTGTACTTTGCTATGAAGTTCCACCTGGAATGAGTTTTCATGCAAAAACTGTCTATTTCAACTAACTTTGTCCATCCAAAACGAACTTTGTACTTTACTATGAAGTTCCACCAGGAATGAGTTTTCATACAAAAACTGTCTATTTCAACTTAATTCGTCCATCCAAAACGAACTTTGTACTTTGCTATGAAGTTCCACCAGGAAAGAGTTTTCATGCAAAAACTGTCTATTTCAACTAACTTTGTCCATCCAAAACGAACTTTGTACTTTGCTATGAAGTTCCACCAGGAATGAGTTTTCATGCAAAAACTGTCTATTTCAACTAACTTTGTCCATCCAAAACGAACTTTGTACTTTGCTATGAAGTTCCACCAGGAATGAGTTTTCATGCAAAAACTGTCTATTTCAACTTAATTCGTCCATCCAAAACGAACTTTGTACTTTGCTATGAAGTTCCACCAGGAATGAGTTTTTATGCAAAAACTGTCTATTTCAACTAACTTTGTCCATCCAAAACGAACTTTGTACTTTGCTATGAAGTTCCACCAGGAATGAGTTTTCATGCAAAAACTGTCTATTTAAACTTACTTTGTCCATCCAAAACGAACTTTGTACTTTGCTATGAAGTTCCACCAGGAATGAGTTTTCATGCAAAAACTGTCTATTTCAACTAAATTGATCCATCCAAAACGAACTTTGTACTTTGCTATGAAGTTCCACCAGGAATGAGTTTTCATGCAAAAACTGTCTATTTCAACTAACTTTGTCCATCCAAAACGAACTTTGTACTTTGCTATGAAGTTCCACCAGGAATGAGTTTTTATGCAAAAACTGTCTATTTCAACTAACTTTGTCCATCCAAAACGAACTTTGTACTTTGCTATGAAGTTCCACCAGGAATGAGTTTTCATGCAAAAACTGTCTATTTCAACTAACTTTGTCCAATCCAAAACGAACTTTGTACTTTGCTATGAAGTTCCACCAGGAATGAGTTTTCATGCAAAAACTGTCTATTTCAACTAAATTGATCCATCCAAAACGAACTTTGTTCTTTGCTATGAAGTTCCACCAGGAATGAGTTTTTATGCAAAAACTGTCTATTTCAACTTAATTCGTCCATCCAAAACGAACTTTGTACTTTGCTATGAAGTTCCACCAGGAATGAGTTTTTATGCAAAAACTGTCTATTTCAACTAACTTTGTAAATCCAAAACGAACTTTGTACTTTGCTATGAAGTTCCACCAGGAATGAGTTTTCATGCAAAAACTGTCTATTTCAACTAACTTTGTCCATCCAAAACGAACTTTGTACTTTGCTATGAAGTTCCACCAGGAATGAGTTTTCATGCAAGAACTGTCTATTTCAACTAAATTGATCCATCCAAAACGAACTTTGTACTTTGCTATGAAGTTCCACCAGGAATGAGTTTTTATGCAAAAACTGTCTATTTCAACTTAATTCGTCCATCCAAAAACGAACTTTGTACTTTGCTATGAAGTTCCACCAGGAATGAGTTTTCATGCAAAAACTGTCTATTTCAACTAAATTGATCCATCCAAAACGAACTTTGTACTTTGCTATGAAGTTCCACCAGGAATGAGTTTTCATGCAAAAACTGTCTATTTCAACTAACTTCGTCCATCCAAAACGAACTTTGTACTTTGCTATGAAGTTCCACCAGGAATGAGTTTTCATGCAAAAACTGTCTATTTCAACTAAATTGATCCATCCAAAACGAACTTTGTACTTTGCTATGAAGTTCCACCAGGAATGAGTTTTTATGCAAAAACTGTCTATTTCAACTTAATTCGTCCATCCAAAACGAACTTTGTACTTTGCTATGAAGTTCCACCAGGAATGAGTTTTCATGCAAAAACTGTCTATTTCAACTAACTTTGTCCATCCAAAACGAACTTTGTACTTTGCTATGAAGTTCCACCAGGAATGAGTTTTCATGCAAAAACTGTCTATTTCAACTAAATTGATCCATCCAAAACGAACTTTGTACTTTGCTATGAAGTTCCACCAGGAATGAGTTTTCATGCAAAAACTGTCTATTTCAACTTAATTCGTCCATCCAAAACGAACTTTGTACTTTGCTATGAAGTTCCACCAGGAATGAGTTTTCATGCAAAAACTGTCTATTTCAACTAACTTTGTCCATCCAAAACGAACTTTGTACTTTGCTATGAAGTTCCACCAGGAATGAGTTTTCATGCAAAAACTGTCTATTTCAACTAACTTTGTCCATCCAAAACGAACTTTGTACTTTGCTATGAAGTTCCACCAGGAATGAGTTTTCATGCAAAAACTGTCTATTTCAACTTAATTCGTCCATCCAAAACGAACTTTGTACTTTGCTATGAAGTTCCACCAGGAATGAGTTTTTATGCAAAAACTGTCTATTTCAACTTAATTCGTCCATCCAAAACGAACTTTGTACTTTGCTATGAAGTTCCACCAGGAATGAGTTTTCATGCAAAAACTGTCTATTTCAACTAAATTGATCCATCCAAAACGAACTTTGTACTTTGCTATGAAGTTCCACCAGGAATGAGTTTTCATGCAAAAACTGTCTATTTCAACTAACTTTGTCCATCCAAAACGAACTTTGTACTTTGCTATGAAGTTCCACCAGGAATGAGTTTTCATGCAAAAACTGTCTATTTCAACTAACTTTGTCCATCCAAAAAGAACTTTGTACTTTGCTATGAAGTTCCACCAGGAATGAGTTTTCATGCAAAAACTGTCTATTTCAACTAAATTGATCCATCCAAAACGAACTTTGTACTTTGCTATGAAGTTCCACCAGGAATGAGTTTTCATGCAAAAACTGTCTATTTCAACTAAATTGATCCATCCAAAACGAACTTTGTACTTTGCTATGAAGTTCCACCAGGAATGAGTTTTTATGCAAAAACTGTCTATTTCAACTTAATTCGTCCATCCAAAACGAACTTTGTACTTTGCTATGAAGTTCCACCAGGAATGAGTTTTCATGCAAAAACTGTCTATTTCAACTAAATTGATCCATCCAAAACGAACTTTGTACTTTGCTATGAAGTTCCACCAGGAATGAGTTTTTATGCAAAAACTGTCTATTTCAACTTAATTCGTCCATCCAAAACGAACTTTGTACTTTGCTATGAAGTTCCACCAGGAATGAGTTTTCATGCAAAAACTGTCTATTTCAACTAACTTTGTCCATCCAAAACGAACTTTGTACTTTGCTATGAAGTTCCACCAGGAATGAGTTTTCATGCAAAAACTGTCTATTTCAACTAACTTTGTAAATCCAAAACGAACTTTGTACTTTGCTATGAAGTTCCACCTGGAATGAGTTTTCATGCAAAAACTGTCTATTTTAACTAACTTTGTCCATCCAAAACGAACTTTGTACTTTACTATGAAGTTCCACCAGGAATGAGTTTTCATACAAAAACTGTCTATTTCAACTTAATTCGTCCATCCAAAACGAACTTTGTACTTTGCTATGAAGTTCCACCAGGAATGAGTTTTCATACAAAAACTGTCTATTTCAACTTAATTCGTCCATCCAAAACGAACTTTGTACTTTGCTATGAAGTTCCACCAGAAATGAGTTTTCATGCAAAAATTATCTATTTCAACTAACTTTGTAAATCCAAAACGAACTTTGTACTTTGCTATGAAGTTCCACCTGGAATGAGTTTTTATGCAAAAACTGTCTATTTCAACTAACTTTGTAAATCCAAAACGAACTTTGTACTTTGCTATGAAGTTCCACCAGGAATGAGTTTTCATGCAAAAACTGTCTATTTCAACTAAATTGATCCATCCAAAACGAACTTTGTACTTTACTATGAAGTTCCACCAGGAATGAGTTTTCATACAAAAACTGTCTATTTCAACTTAATTCGTCCATCCAAAACGAACTTTGTACTTTGCTATGAAGTTCCACCAGGAATGAGTTTTCATGCAAAAACTGTCTATTTCAACTAACTTTGTCCATCCAAAACGAACTTTGTACTTTGCTATGAAGTTCCACCAGGAATGAGTTTTCATGCAAAAACTGTCTATTTCAACTAACTTTGTCCATCCAAAACGAACTTTGTACTTTGCTATGAAGTTCCACCAGGAATGAGTTTTCATGCAAAAACTGTCTATTTCAACTAAATTGATCCATCCAAAACGAACTTTGTACTTTGCTATGAAGTTCCACCAGGAATGAGTTTTTATGCAAAAACTGTCTATTTCAACTTAATTCGTCCATCCAAAACGAACTTTGTACTTTGCTATGAAGTTCCACCAGGAATGAGTTTTCATGCAAAAACTGTCTATTTCAACTAACTTTGTAAATCCAAAACGAACTTTGTACTTTGCTATGAAGTTCCACCTGGAATGAGTTTTTATGCAAAAACTGTCTATTTCAACTTAATTCGTCCATCCAAAACGAACTTTGTACTTTGCTATGAAGTTCCACCAGGAATGAGTTTTCATGCAAAAACTGTCTATTTCAACTAAATTGATCCATCCAAAACGAACTTTGTACTTTACTATGAAGTTCCACCAGGAATGAGTTTTCATACAAAAACTGTCTATTTCAACTTAATTCGTCCATCCAAAACGAACTTTGTACTTTGCTATGAAGTTCCACCAGGAATGAGTTTTCATGCAAAAATTATCTATTTCAACTAACTTTGTCCATCCAAAACGAACTTTGTACTTTGCTATGAAGTTCCACCAGGAATGAGTTTTCATGCAAAAACTGTCTATTTCAACTAACTTTGTCCATCCAAAACGAACTTTGTACTTTGCTATGAAGTTCCACCAGGAATGAGTTTTCATGCAAAAACTGTCTATTTCAACCAAATTGATCCATCCAAAACGAACTTTGTACTTTGCTATGAAGTTCCACCAGGAATGAGTTTTTATGCAAAAACTGTCTATTTCAACTTAATTCGTCCATCCAAAACGAACTTTGTACTTTGCTATGAAGTTCCACCACGAATGAGTTTTCATGCAAAAACTGTCTATTTCAACTAACTTTGTCCATCCAAAACGAACTTTGTACTTTGCTATGAAGTTCCACCAGGAATGAGTTTTCATGCAAAAACTGTCTATTTCAACTAACTTTGTCCATCCAAAACGAACTTTGTACTTTGCTATGAAGTTCCACCAGGAATGAGTTTTCATGCAAAAACTGTCTATTTCAACTAAATTGATCCATCCAAAACGAACTTTGTACTTTGCTATGAAGTTCCACCAGGAATGAGTTTTTATGCAAAAACTGTCTATTTCAACTTAATTCGTCCATCCAAAACGAACTTTGTACTTTGCTATGAAGTTCCACCAGGAATGAGTTTTTATGCAAAAACTGTCTATTTCAACTAACTTTGTAAATCCAAAACGAACTTTGTACTTTGCTATGAAGTTCCACCTGGAATGAGTTTTCATGCAAAAACTGTCTATTTCAACTAACTTTGTCCATCCAAAACGAACTTTGTACTTTACTATGAAGTTCCACCAGGAATGAGTTTTCATACAAAAACTGTCTATTTCAACTTAATTCGTCCATCCAAAACGAACTTTGTACTTTGCTATGAAGTTCCACCAGGAATGAGTTTTCATGCAAAAACTGTCTATTTCAACTAACTTTGTCCATCCAAAACGAACTTTGTACTTTGCTATGAAGTTCCACCAGGAATGAGTTTTCATGCAAAAACTGTCTATTTCAACTAAATTGATCCATCCAAAACGAACTTTGTACTTTGCTATGAAGTTCCACCAGGAATGAGTTTTCATGCAAAAACTGTCTATTTCAACTTAATTCGTCCATCCAAAACGAACTTTGTACTTTGCTATGAAGTTCCACCAGGAATGAGTTTTCATGCAAAAATTATCTATTTCAACTAACTTTGTCCATCCAAAACGAACTTTGTACTTTACTATGAAGTTCCACCAGGAATGAGTTTTCATACAAAAACTGTCTATTTCAACTTAATTCGTCCATCCAAAACGAACTTTGTACTTTGCTATGAAGTTCCACCAGGAATGAGTTTTTATGCAAAAACTGTCTATTTCAACTAACTTTGTCCATCCAAAACGAACTTTGTACTTTGCTATGAAGTTCCACCAGGAATGAGTTTTCATGCAAAAACTGTCTATTTCAACTAACTTTGTCCATCCAAAACGAACTTTGTACTTTGCTATGAGGTTCCACCAGGAATGAGTTTTCATGCAAGAACTGTCTATTTCAACTAAATTGATCCATCCAAAACGAACTTTGTACTTTGCTATGAAGTTCCACCAGGAATGAGTTTTTATGCAAAAACTGTCTATTTCAACTTAATTCGTCCATCCAAAACGAACTTTGTACTTTGCTATGAAGTTCCACCAGGAATGAGTTTTCATGCAAAAACTGTCTATTTCAACTAAATTGATCCATCCAAAACGAACTTTGTACTTTGCTATGAAGTTCCACCAGGAATGAGTTTTCATGCAAAAACTGTCTATTTCAACTAACTTTGTCCATCCAAAACGAACTTTGTACTTTGCTATGAAGTTCCACCAGGAATGAGTTTTCATGCAAAAACTGTCTATTTCAACTAAATTGATCCATCCAAAACGAACTTTGTACTTTGCTATGAAGTTCCACCAGGAATGAGTTTTTATGCAAAAATTATCTATTTCAACTAACTTTGTCCATCCAAAACGAACTTTGTACTTTGCTATGAAGTTCCACCAGGAATGAGTTTTCATGCAAAAACTGTCTATTTCAACTAACTTTGTCCATCCAAAACGAACTTTGTACTTTGCTATGAGGTTCCACCAGGAATGAGTTTTCATGCAAGAACTGTCTATTTCAACTAAATTGATCCATCCAAAACGAACTTTGTACTTTGCTATGAAGTTCCACCAGGAATGAGTTTTTATGCAAAAACTGTCTATTTCAACTTAATTCGTCCATCCAAAACGAACTTTGTACTTTGCTATGAAGTTCCACCAGGAATGAGTTTTCATGCAAAAACTGTCTATTTCAACTAAATTGATCCATCCAAAACGAACTTTGTACTTTGCTATGAAGTTCCACCTGGAATGAGTTTTTATGCAAAAACTGTCTATTTCAACTAACTTTGTAAATCCAAAACGAACTTTGTACTTTGCTATGAAGTTCCACCAGGAATGAGTTTTCATGCAAAAACTGTCTATTTCAACTAACTTTGTCCATCCAAAACGAACTTTGTACTTTGCTATGAAGTTCCACCAGGAATGAGTTTTCATGCAAAAACTGTCTATTTCAACTAAATTGATCCATCCAAAACGAACTTTGTACTTTGCTATGAAGTTCCACCAGGAATGAGTTTTCATGCAAGAACTGTCTATTTCAACTAACTTTGTCCATCCAAAACGAACTTTGTACTTTGCTATGAAGTTCCACCAGGAATGAGTTTTCATGCAAAAACTGTCTATTTCAACTAACTTTGTCCATCCAAAACGAACTTTGTACTTTGCTATGAAGTTCCACCAGGAATGAGTTTTCATGCAAAAACTGTCTATTTCAACTAAATTGATCCATCCAAAACGAACTTTGTACTTTGCTATGAAGTTCCACCAGCAATGAGTTTTTATGCAAAAACTGTCTATTTCAACTTAATTCGTCCATCCAAAACGAACTTTGTACTTTGCTATGAAGTTCCACCAGGAATGAGTTTTCATGCAAAAACTGTCTATTTCAACTAAATTGATCCATCCAAAACGAACTTTGTACTTTGCTATGAAGTTCCACCAGGAATGAGTTTTTATGCAAAAACTGTCTATTTCAACTTAATTCGTCCATCCAAAACGAACTTTGTACTTTGCTATGAAGTTCCACCAGGAATGAGTTTTTATGCAAAAACTGTCTATTTCAACTAACTTTGTAAATCCAAAACGAACTTTGTACTTTGCTATGAAGTTCCACCTGGAATGAGTTTTCATGCAAAAACTGTCTATTTCAACTAACTTTGTCCATCCAAAACGAACTTTGTACTTTACTATGAAGTTCCACCAGGAATGAGTTTTCATACAAAAACTGTCTATTTCAACTTAATTCGTCCATCCAAAACGAACTTTGTACTTTGCTATGAAGTTCCACCAGGAAAGAGTTTTCATGCAAAAACTGTCTATTTCAACTAACTTTGTCCATCCAAAACGAACTTTGTACTTTGCTATGAAGTTCCACCAGGAATGAGTTTTCATGCAAAAACTGTCTATTTCAACTAACTTTGTCCATCCAAAACGAACTTTGTACTTTGCTATGAAGTTCCACCAGGAATGAGTTTTCATGCAAAAACTGTCTATTTCAACTTAATTCGTCCATCCAAAACGAACTTTGTACTTTGCTATGAAGTTCCACCAGGAATGAGTTTTTATGCAAAAACTGTCTATTTCAACTAACTTTGTCCATCCAAAACGAACTTTGTACTTTGCTATGAAGTTCCACCAGGAATGAGTTTTCATGCAAAAACTGTCTATTTAAACTTACTTTGTCCATCCAAAACGAACTTTGTACTTTGCTATGAAGTTCCACCAGGAATGAGTTTTCATGCAAAAACTGTCTATTTCAACTAAATTGATCCATCCAAAACGAACTTTGTACTTTGCTATGAAGTTCCACCAGGAATGAGTTTTCATGCAAAAACTGTCTATTTCAACTAACTTTGTCCATCCAAAACGAACTTTGTACTTTGCTATGAAGTTCCACCAGGAATGAGTTTTTATGCAAAAACTGTCTATTTCAACTAACTTTGTCCATCCAAAACGAACTTTGTACTTTGCTATGAAGTTCCACCAGGAATGAGTTTTCATGCAAAAACTGTCTATTTCAACTAACTTTGTCCAATCCAAAACGAACTTTGTACTTTGCTATGAAGTTCCACCAGGAATGAGTTTTCATGCAAAAACTGTCTATTTCAACTAAATTGATCCATCCAAAACGAACTTTGTTCTTTGCTATGAAGTTCCACCAGGAATGAGTTTTTATGCAAAAACTGTCTATTTCAACTTAATTCGTCCATCCAAAACGAACTTTGTACTTTGCTATGAAGTTCCACCAGGAATGAGTTTTTATGCAAAAACTGTCTATTTCAACTAACTTTGTAAATCCAAAACGAACTTTGTACTTTGCTATGAAGTTCCACCAGGAATGAGTTTTCATGCAAAAACTGTCTATTTCAACTAACTTTGTCCATCCAAAACGAACTTTGTACTTTGCTATGAAGTTCCACCAGGAATGAGTTTTCATGCAAGAACTGTCTATTTCAACTAAATTGATCCATCCAAAACGAACTTTGTACTTTGCTATGAAGTTCCACCAGGAATGAGTTTTTATGCAAAAACTGTCTATTTCAACTTAATTCGTCCATCCAAAACGAACTTTGTACTTTGCTATGAAGTTCCACCAGGAATGAGTTTTCATGCAAAAACTGTCTATTTCAACTAAATTGATCCATCCAAAACGAACTTTGTACTTTGCTATGAAGTTCCACCAGGAATGAGTTTTCATGCAAAAACTGTCTATTTCAACTAACTTCGTCCATCCAAAACGAACTTTGTACTTTGCTATGAAGTTCCACCAGGAATGAGTTTTCATGCAAAAACTGTCTATTTCAACTAAATTGATCCATCCAAAACGAACTTTGTACTTTGCTATGAAGTTCCACCAGGAATGAGTTTTTATGCAAAAACTGTCTATTTCAACTTAATTCGTCCATCCAAAACGAACTTTGTACTTTGCTATGAAGTTCCACCAGGAATGAGTTTTCATGCAAAAACTGTCTATTTCAACTAACTTTGTCCATCCAAAACGAACTTTGTACTTTGCTATGAAGTTCCACCAGGAATGAGTTTTCATGCAAAAACTGTCTATTTCAACTAAATTGATCCATCCAAAACGAACTTTGTACTTTGCTATGAAGTTCCACCAGGAATGAGTTTTCATGCAAAAACTGTCTATTTCAACTTAATTCGTCCATCCAAAACGAACTTTGTACTTTGCTATGAAGTTCCACCAGGAATGAGTTTTCATGCAAAAACTGTCTATTTCAACTAACTTTGTCCATCCAAAACGAACTTTGTACTTTGCTATGAAGTTCCACCAGGAATGAGTTTTCATGCAAAAACTGTCTATTTCAACTAACTTTGTCCATCCAAAACGAACTTTGTACTTTGCTATGAAGTTCCACCAGGAATGAGTTTTCATGCAAAAACTGTCTATTTCAACTTAATTCGTCCATCCAAAACGAACTTTGTACTTTGCTATGAAGTTCCACCAGGAATGAGTTTTTATGCAAAAACTGTCTATTTCAACTTAATTCGTCCATCCAAAACGAACTTTGTACTTTGCTATGAAGTTCCACCAGGAATGAGTTTTCATGCAAAAACTGTCTATTTCAACTAAATTGATCCATCCAAAACGAACTTTGTACTTTGCTATGAAGTTCCACCAGGAATGAGTTTTCATGCAAAAACTGTCTATTTCAACTAACTTTGTCCATCCAAAACGAACTTTGTACTTTGCTATGAAGTTCCACCAGGAATGAGTTTTCATGCAAAAACTGTCTATTTCAACTAACTTTGTCCATCCAAAAAGAACTTTGTACTTTGCTATGAAGTTCCACCAGGAATGAGTTTTCATGCAAAAACTGTCTATTTCAACTAAATTGATCCATCCAAAACGAACTTTGTACTTTGCTATGAAGTTCCACCAGGAATGAGTTTTCATGCAAAAACTGTCTATTTCAACTAAATTGATCCATCCAAAACGAACTTTGTACTTTGCTATGAAGTTCCACCAGGAATGAGTTTTTATGCAAAAACTGTCTATTTCAACTTAATTCGTCCATCCAAAACGAACTTTGTACTTTGCTATGAAGTTCCACCAGGAATGAGTTTTCATGCAAAAACTGTCTATTTCAACTAAATTGATCCATCCAAAACGAACTTTGTACTTTGCTATGAAGTTCCACCAGGAATGAGTTTTTATGCAAAAACTGTCTATTTCAACTTAATTCGTCCATCCAAAACGAACTTTGTACTTTGCTATGAAGTTCCACCAGGAATGAGTTTTCATGCAAAAACTGTCTATTTCAACTAACTTTGTCCATCCAAAACGAACTTTGTACTTTGCTATGAAGTTCCACCAGGAATGAGTTTTCATGCAAAAACTGTCTATTTCAACTAACTTTGTAAATCCAAAACGAACTTTGTACTTTGCTATGAAGTTCCACCTGGAATGAGTTTTCATGCAAAAACTGTCTATTTTAACTAACTTTGTCCATCCAAAACGAACTTTGTACTTTACTATGAAGTTCCACCAGGAATGAGTTTTCATACAAAAACTGTCTATTTCAACTTAATTCGTCCATCCAAAACGAACTTTGTACTTTGCTATGAAGTTCCACCAGGAATGAGTTTTCATACAAAAACTGTCTATTTCAACTTAATTCGTCCATCCAAAACGAACTTTGTACTTTGCTATGAAGTTCCACCAGAAATGAGTTTTCATGCAAAAATTATCTATTTCAACTAACTTTGTAAATCCAAAACGAACTTTGTACTTTGCTATGAAGTTCCACCTGGAATGAGTTTTTATGCAAAAACTGTCTATTTCAACTAACTTTGTAAATCCAAAACGAACTTTGTACTTTGCTATGAAGTTCCACCAGGAATGAGTTTTCATGCAAAAACTGTCTATTTCAACTAAATTGATCCATCCAAAACGAACTTTGTACTTTACTATGAAGTTCCACCAGGAATGAGTTTTCATACAAAAACTGTCTATTTCAACTTAATTCGTCCATCCAAAACGAACTTTGTACTTTGCTATGAAGTTCCACCAGGAATGAGTTTTCATGCAAAAACTGTCTATTTCAACTAACTTTGTCCATCCAAAACGAACTTTGTACTTTGCTATGAAGTTCCACCAGGAATGAGTTTTCATGCAAAAACTGTCTATTTCAACTAACTTTGTCCATCCAAAACGAACTTTGTACTTTGCTATGAAGTTCCACCAGGAATGAGTTTTCATGCAAAAACTGTCTATTTCAACTAACTGTCCATCCAAAACGAACTTTGTACTTTGCTATGAAGTTCCACCAGGAATGAGTTTTCATGCAAAAACTGTCTATTTCAACTAACTTTGTAAATCCAAAAACGAACTTTGTAACTTTGCTATGAAGTTTCCACCTGGAATGAGTTTTTATGCAAAAACTGTCTATTTCAACTTAATTCGTCCATCAAAACGAACTTTGTACTTTGCTATGAAGTTCCACCAGGAATGAGTTTTCATGCAAAAACTGTCTATTTCAACTAAATTGATCCATCCAAAACGAACTTTGTACTTTACTATGAAGTTCCACCAGGATATGAGTTTTCATACAAAAACTGTCTATTTCAACTTAATTCGTCCATCCAAAACGAACTTTGTACTTTGCTATGAAGTTCCACAGGAATGAGTTTTCATGCAAAAATTATCTATTTCAACTAACTTTGTCCATCCAAAACGAACTTTGTACTTTGCTATGAAGTTCCACCAGGAATGAGTTTTCATGCAAAAACTGTCTATTTCAACTAACTTTGTCCATCCAAAACGAACTTGTACTTTGCTATGAAGTTCCACCAGGAATGAGTTTTCATGCAAAAACTGTCTATTTCAACCAAATTGATCCATCCAAAACGAACTTTGTACTTTGCTATGAAGTTCCACCAGGAATGAGTTTTTATGCAAAAACTGTCTATTTCAACTTAATTCGTCCATCCAAAACGAACTTTGTACTTTGCTATGAAGTTCCACCACGAATGAGTTTTCATGCAAAAACTGTCTATTTCAACTAACTTTGTCCATCCAAAACGAACTTTGTACTTTGCTATGAAGTTCCACCAGGAATGAGTTTTCATGCAAAAACTGTCTATTTCAACTAACTTTGTCCATCCAAAACGAACTTTGTACTTTGCTATGAAGTTCCACCAGGAATGAGTTTTCATGCAAAAACTGTCTATTTCAACTAAATTGATCCATCCAAAACGAACTTTGTACTTTGCTATGAAGTTCCACCAGGAATGAGTTTTTATGCAAAAACTGTCTATTTCAACTTAATTCGTCCATCCAAAACGAACTTTGTACTTTGCTATGAAGTTCCACCAGGAATGAGTTTTTATGCAAAAACTGTCTATTTCAACTAACTTTGTAAATCCAAAACGAACTTTGTACTTTGCTATGAAGTTCCACCTGGAATGAGTTTTCATGCAAAAACTGTCTATTTCAACTAACTTTGTCCATCCAAAACGAACTTTGTTACTTTACTATGAAGTTCCACCAGGAATGAGTTTTCATACAAAAACTGTCTATTTCAACTTAATTCGTCCATCCAAAACGAACTTTGTACTTTGCTATGAAGTTCCACCAGGAATGAGTTTTCATGCAAAAACTGTCTATTTCAACTAACTTTGTCCATCCAAAACGAACTTTGTACTTTGCTATGAAGTTCCACCAGGAATGAGTTTTCATGCAAAAACTGTCTATTTCAACTAAATTGATCCATCCAAAACGAACTTTGTACTTTGCTATGAAGTTCCACCAGGAATGAGTTTTCATGCAAAAACTGTCTATTTCAACTTAATTCGTCCATCCAAAACGAACTTTGTACTTTGCTATGAAGTTCCACCAGGAATGAGTTTTCATGCAAAAATTATCTATTTCAACTAACTTTGTCCATCCAAAACGAACTTTGTACTTTACTATGAAGTTCCACCAGGAATGAGTTTTCATACAAAAACTGTCTATTTCAACTTAATTCGTCCATCCAAAACGAACTTTGTACTTTGCTATGAAGTTCCACCAGGAATGAGTTTTTATGCAAAAACTGTCTATTTCAACTAACTTTGTCCATCCAAAACGATCTTTGTACTTTGCTATGAAGTTCCACCAGGAATGAGTTTTCATGCAAAAACTGTCTATTTCAACTAACTTTGTCCATCCAAAACGAACTTTGTACTTTGCTATGAGGTTCCACCAGGAATGAGTTTTCATGCAAGAACTGTCTATTTCAACTAAATTGATCCATCCAAAACGAACTTTGTACTTTGCTATGAAGTTCCACCAGGAATGAGTTTTTATGCAAAAACTGTCTATTTCAACTTAATTCGTCCATCCAAAACGAACTTTGTACTTTGCTATGAAGTTCCACCAGGAATGAGTTTTCATGCAAAAACTGTCTATTTCAACTAAATTGATCCATCCAAAACGAACTTTGTACTTTGCTATGAAGTTCCACCAGGAATGAGTTTTCATGCAAAAACTGTCTATTTCAACTAACTTTGTCCATCCAAAACGAACTTTGTACTTTGCTATGAAGTTCCACCAGGAATGAGTTTTCATGCAAAAACTGTCTATTTCAACTAAATTGATCCATCCAAAACGAACTTTGTACTTTGCTATGAAGTTCCACCAGGAATGAGTTTTTATGCAAAAATTATCTATTTCAACTAACTTTGTCCATCCAAAACGAACTTTGTACTTTGCTATGAAGTTCCACCAGGAATGAGTTTTCATGCAAAAACTGTCTATTTCAACTAACTTTGTCCATCCAAAACGAACTTTGTACTTTGCTATGAGGTTCCACCAGGAATGAGTTTTCATGCAAGAACTGTCTATTTCAACTAAATTGATCCATCCAAAACGAACTTTGTACTTTGCTATGAAGTTCCACCAGGAATGAGTTTTTATGCAAAAACTGTCTATTTCAACTTAATTCGTCCATCCAAAACGAACTTTGTACTTTGCTATGAAGTTCCACCAGGAATGAGTTTTCATGCAAAAACTGTCTATTTCAACTAAATTGATCCATCCAAAACGAACTTTGTACTTTGCTATGAAGTTCCACCTGGAATGAGTTTTTATGCAAAAACTGTCTATTTCAACTAACTTTGTAAATCCAAAACGAACTTTGTACTTTGCTATGAAGTTCCACCAGGAATGAGTTTTCATGCAAAAACTGTCTATTTCAACTAAATTGATCCATCCAAAACGAACTTTGTACTTTACTATGAAGTTCCACCAGGAATGAGTTTTCATACAAAAACTGTCTATTTCAACTTAATTCGTCCATCCAAAACGAACTTTGTACTTTGCTATGAAGTTCCACCAGGAATGAGTTTTCATGCAAAAACTGTCTATTTCAACTAACTTTGTCCATCCAAAACGAACTTTGTACTTTGCTATGAAGTTCCACCAGGAATGAGTTTTCATGCAAAAACTGTCTATTTCAACTAACTTTGTCCATCCAAAACGAACTTTGTACTTTGCTATGAAGTTCCACCAGGAATGAGTTTTCATGCAAAAACTGTCTATTTCAACTAAATTGATCCATCCAAAACGAACTTTGTACTTTGCTATGAAGTTCCACCAGGAATGAGTTTTTATGCAAAAACTGTCTATTTCAACTTAATTCGTCCATCCAAAACGAACTTTGTACTTTGCTATGAAGTTCCACCAGGAATGAGTTTTCATGCAAAAACTGTCTATTTCAACTAACTTTGTAAATCCAAAACGAACTTTGTACTTTGCTATGAAGTTCCACCTGGAATGAGTTTTTATGCAAAAACTGTCTATTTCAACTTAATTCGTCCATCCAAAACGAACTTTGTACTTTGCTATGAAGTTCCACCAGGAATGAGTTTTCATGCAAAAACTGTCTATTTCAACTAAATTGATCCATCCAAAACGAACTTTGTACTTTACTATGAAGTTCCACCAGGAATGAGTTTTCATACAAAAACTGTCTATTTCAACTTAATTCGTCCATCCAAAACGAACTTTGTACTTTGCTATGAAGTTCCACCAGGAATGAGTTTTCATGCAAAAATTATCTATTTCAACTAACTTTGTCCATCCAAAACGAACTTTGTACTTTGCTATGAAGTTCCACCAGGAATGAGTTTTCATGCAAAAACTGTCTATTTCAACTAACTTTGTCCATCCAAAACGAACTTTGTACTTTGCTATGAAGTTCCACCAGGAATGAGTTTTCATGCAAAAACTGTCTATTTCAACCAAATTGATCCATCCAAAACGAACTTTGTACTTTGCTATGAAGTTCCACCAGGAATGAGTTTTTATGCAAAAACTGTCTATTTCAACTTAATTCGTCCATCCAAAACGAACTTTGTACTTTGCTATGAAGTTCCACCACGAATGAGTTTTCATGCAAAAACTGTCTATTTCAACTAACTTTGTCCATCCAAAACGAACTTTGTACTTTGCTATGAAGTTCCACCAGGAATGAGTTTTCATGCAAAAACTGTCTATTTCAACTAACTTTGTCCATCCAAAACGAACTTTGTACTTTGCTATGAAGTTCCACCAGGAATGAGTTTTCATGCAAAAACTGTCTATTTCAACTAAATTGATCCATCCAAAACGAACTTTGTACTTTGCTATGAAGTTCCACCAGGAATGAGTTTTTATGCAAAAACTGTCTATTTCAACTTAATTCGTCCATCCAAAACGAACTTTGTACTTTGCTATGAAGTTCCACCAGGAATGAGTTTTTATGCAAAAACTGTCTATTTCAACTAACTTTGTAAATCCAAAACGAACTTTGTACTTTGCTATGAAGTTCCACCTGGAATGAGTTTTCATGCAAAAACTGTCTATTTCAACTAACTTTGTCCATCCAAAACGAACTTTGTACTTTACTATGAAGTTCCACCAGGAATGAGTTTTCATACAAAAACTGTCTATTTCAACTTAATTCGTCCATCCAAAACGAACTTTGTACTTTGCTATGAAGTTCCACCAGGAATGAGTTTTCATGCAAAAACTGTCTATTTCAACTAACTTTGTCCATCCAAAACGAACTTTGTACTTTGCTATGAAGTTCCACCAGGAATGAGTTTTCATGCAAAAACTGTCTATTTCAACTAAATTGATCCATCCAAAACGAACTTTGTACTTTGCTATGAAGTTCCACCAGGAATGAGTTTTCATGCAAAAACTGTCTATTTCAACTTAATTCGTCCATCCAAAACGAACTTTGTACTTTGCTATGAAGTTCCACCAGGAATGAGTTTTCATGCAAAAATTATCTATTTCAACTAACTTTGTCCATCCAAAACGAACTTTGTACTTTACTATGAAGTTCCACCAGGAATGAGTTTTCATACAAAAACTGTCTATTTCAACTTAATTCGTCCATCCAAAACGAACTTTGTACTTTGCTATGAAGTTCCACCAGGAATGAGTTTTTATGCAAAAACTGTCTATTTCAACTAACTTTGTCCATCCAAAACGAACTTTGTACTTTGCTATGAAGTTCCACCAGGAATGAGTTTTCATGCAAAAACTGTCTATTTCAACTAACTTTGTCCATCCAAAACGAACTTTGTACTTTGCTATGAGGTTCCACCAGGAATGAGTTTTCATGCAAGAACTGTCTATTTCAACTAAATTGATCCATCCAAAACGAACTTTGTACTTTGCTATGAAGTTCCACCAGGAATGAGTTTTTATGCAAAAACTGTCTATTTCAACTTAATTCGTCCATCCAAAACGAACTTTGTACTTTGCTATGAAGTTCCACCAGGAATGAGTTTTCATGCAAAAACTGTCTATTTCAACTAAATTGATCCATCCAAAACGAACTTTGTACTTTGCTATGAAGTTCCACCAGGAATGAGTTTTCATGCAAAAACTGTCTATTTCAACTAACTTTGTCCATCCAAAACGAACTTTGTACTTTGCTATGAAGTTCCACCAGGAATGAGTTTTCATGCAAAAACTGTCTATTTCAACTAAATTGATCCATCTAAAACGAACTTTGTACTTTGCTATGAAGTTCCACCAGGAATGAGTTTTTATGCAAAAACTGTCTATTTCAACTTAATTCGTCCATCCAAAACGAACTTTGTACTTTGCTATGAAGTTCCACCAGGAATGAGTTTTCATGCAAAAACTGTCTATTTCAACTAACTTTGTCCATCCAAAACGAACTTTGTACTTTGCTATGAAGTTCCACCAGGAATGAGTTTTCATGCAAAAACTGTCTATTTCAACTAAATTGATCCATCCAAAACGAACTTTGTACTTTGCTATGAAGTTCCACCAGGAATGAGTTTTCATGCAAAAACTGTCTATTTCAACTTAATTCGTCCATCCAAAACGAACTTTGTACTTTGCTATGAAGTTCCACCAGGAATGAGTTTTTATGCAAAAACTGTCTATTTCAACTAACTTTGTCCATCCAAAACGAACTTTGTACTTTGCTATGAAGTTCCACCAGGAATGAGTTTTCATGCAAAAACTGTCTATTTCAACTAACTTTGTCCATCCAAAACGAACTTTGTACTTTGCTATGAAGTTCCACCAGGAATGAGTTTTCATGCAAAAACTGTCTATTTCAACTAACTTTGTCCATCCAAAACGAACTTTGTACTTTGCTATGAAGTTCCACCAGGAATGAGTTTTTATGCAAAAACTGTCTATTTCAACTAAATTGATCCATCCAAAACGAACTTTGTACTTTGCTATGAAGTTCCACCAGGAATGAGTTTTTATGCAAAAACTGTCTATTTCAACTAACTTTGTAAATCCAAAACGAACTTTGTACTTTGCTATGAAGTTCCACCAGGAATGAGTTTTCATGCAAAAACTGTCTATTTCAACTAAATTGATCCATCCAAAACGAACTTTGTACTTTACTATGAAGTTCCACCAGGAATGAGTTTTCATACAAAAACTGTCTATTTCAACTTAATTCGTCCATCCAAAACGAACTTTGTACTTTGCTATGAAGTTCCACCAGGAATGAGTTTTCATGCAAAAATTATCTATTTCAACTAACTTTGTCCATCCAAAACGAACTTTGTACTTTGCTATGAAGTTCCACCAGGAATGAGTTTTCATGCAAAAACTGTCTATTTCAACTAACTTTGTCCATCCAAAACGAACTTTGTACTTTGCTATGAAGTTCCACCAGGAATGAGTTTTCATGCAAAAACTGTCTATTTCAACTAAATTGATCCATCCAAAACGAACTTTGTACTTTGCTATGAAGTTCCACCAGGAATGAGTTTTTATGCAAAAACTGTCTATTTCAACTTAATTCGTCCATCCAAAACGAACTTTGTACTTTGCTATGAAGTTCCACCAGGAATGAGTTTTCATGCAAAAACTGTCTATTTCAACTAACTTTGTAAATCCAAAACGAACTTTGTACTTTGCTATGAAGTTCCACCTGGAATGAGTTTTTATGCAAAAACTGTCTATTTCAACTTAATTCGTCCATCCAAAACGAACTTTGTACTTTGCTATGAAGTTCCACCAGGAATGAGTTTTCATGCAAAAACTGTCTATTTCAACTAAATTGATCCATCCAAAACGAACTTTGTACTTTACTATGAAGTTCCACCAGGAATGAGTTTTCATGCAAAAATTATCTATTTCAACTAACTTTGTCCATCCAAAACGAACTTTGTACTTTGCTATGAAGTTCCACCAGGAATGAGTTTTCATGCAAAAACTGTCTATTTCAACTAACTTTGTCCATCCAAAACGAACTTTGTACTTTGCTATGAAGTTCCACCAGGAATGAGTTTTCATGCAAAAACTGTCTATTTCAACCAAATTGATCCATCCAAAACGAACTTTGTACTTTGCTATGAAGTTCCACCAGGAATGAGTTTTTATGCAAAAACTGTCTATTTCAACTTAATTCGTCCATCCAAAACGAACTTTGTACTTTGCTATGAAGTTCCACCACGAATGAGTTTTCATGCAAAAACTGTCTATTTCAACTAACTTTGTCCATCCAAAACGAACTTTGTACTTTGCTATGAAGTTCCACCAGGAATGAGTTTTCATGCAAAAACTGTCTATTTCAACTAACTTTGTCCATTCAAAACGAACTTTGTACTTTGCTATGAAGTTCCACCAGGAATGAGTTTTCATGCAAAAACTGTCTATTTCAACTAACTTTGTCCATCCAAAACGAACTTTGTACTTTGCTATGAAGTTCCACCAGGAATGAGTTTTCATGCAAAAACTGTCTATTTCAACTAACTTTGTCCATCCAAAACGAACTTTGTACTTTGCTATGAAGTTCCACCAGGAATGGGTTTTCATGCAAAAACTGTCTATTTCAACTAAATTGATCCATCCAAAACGAACTTTGTACTTTGCTATGAAGTTCCACCAGGAATGAGTTTTTATGCAAAAACTGTCTATTTCAACTTAATTCGTCCATCCAAAACGAACTTTGTACTTTGCTATGAAGTTCCACCAGGAATGAGTTTTTATGCAAAAACTGTCTATTTCAACTAACTTTGTAAATCCAAAACGAACTTTGTACTTTGCTATGAAGTTCCACCTGGAATGAGTTTTCATGCAAAAACTGTCTATTTCAACTAACTTTGTCATGCAAAAGTTTTTCATGCAAAAACTGTCTATTTCAACTAACTTTGTCCATCCAAAACGAACTTTGTACTTTGCTATGAAGTTCCACCAGGAATGGGTTTTCATGCAAAAACTGTCTATTTCAACTAAATTGATCCATCCAAAACGAACTTTGTACTTTGCTATGAAGTTCCACCAGGAATGAGTTTTTATGCAAAAACTGTCTATTTCAACTAACTTTGTCCATCCAAAACGAACTTTGTACTTTGCTATGAAGTTCCACCAGGAATGAGTTTTTATGCAAAAACTGTCTATTTCAACTAACTTTGTAAATCCAAAACGAACTTTGTACTTTGCTATGAAGTTCCACCTGGAATGAGTTTTCATGCAAAAACTGTCTATTTCAACTAACTTTGTCCATCCAAAACGAACTTTGTACTTTACTATGAAGTTCCACCAGGAATGAGTTTTCATGCAAAAACTGTCTATTTCAACTAACTTTGTCCATTCAAAACGAACTTTGTACTTTGCTATGAAGTTCCACCAGGAATGAGTTTTCATACAAAAACTGTCTATTTCAACTTAATTCGTCCATCCAAAACGAACTTTGTACTTTGCTATGAAGTTCCACCAGGAATGAGTTTTTATGCAAAAACTGTCTATTTCAACTAACTTTGTCCATCCAAAACGAACTTTGTACTTTGCTATGAAGTTCCACCTGGAATGAGTTTTCATGCAAAAACTGTCTATTTCAACTAACTTTGTCCATCCAAAACGAACTTTGTACTTTGCTATGAAGTTCCACCAGGAATGAGTTTTCATGCAAAAACTGTCTATTTCAACTAACTTTGTCCATCCAAAACGAACTTTGTACTTTGCTATGAAGTTCCACCAGGAATGAGTTTTCATGCAAAAACTGTCTATTTCAACTAAATTGATCCATCCAAAACGAACTTTGTACTTTGCTATGAAGTTCCACCAGGAATGAGTTTTTATGCAAAAACTGTCTATTTCAACTAACTTTGTAAATCCAAAACGAACTTTGTACTTTGCTATGAAGTTCCACCAGGAATGAGTTTTCATGCAAAAACTGTCTATTTCAACTAAATTGATCCATCCAAAACGAACTTTGTACTTTACTATGAAGTTCCACCAGGAATGAGTTTTCATACAAAAACTGTCTATTTCAACTTAATTCGTCCATCCAAAACGAACTTTGTACTTTGCTATGAAGTTCCACTAGGAATGAGTTTTCATGCAAAAATTATCTATTTCAACTAACTTTGTCCATCCAAAACGAACTTTGTACTTTGCTATGAAGTTCCACCAGGAATGAGTTTTCATGCAAAAACTGTCTATTTCAACTAACTTTGTCCATCCAAAACGAACTTTGTACTTTGCTATGAAGTTCCACCAGGAATGAGTTTTCATGCAAAAACTGTCTATTTCAACTAAATTGATCCATCCAAAACGAACTTTGTACTTTGCTATGAAGTTCCACCAGGAATGAGTTTTTATGCAAAAACTGTCTATTTCAACTTAATTCGTCCATCCAAAACGAACTTTGTACTTTGCTATGAAGTTCCACCAGGAATGAGTTTTCATGCAAAAACTGTCTATTTCAACTAACTTTGTAAATCCAAAACGAACTTTGTACTTTGCTATGAAGTTCCACCTGGAATGAGTTTTTATGCAAAAACTGTCTATTTCAACTTAATTCGTCCATCCAAAACGAACTTTGTACTTTGCTATGAAGTTCCACCAGGAATGAGTTTTCATGCAAAAACTGTCTATTTCAACTAAATTGATCCATCCAAAACGAACTTTGTACTTTACTATGAAGTTCCACCAGGAATGAGTTTTCATACAAAAACTGTCTATTTCAACTTAATTCGTCCATCCAAAACGAACTTTGTACTTTGCTATGAAGTTCCACCAGGAATGAGTTTTCATGCAAAAACTGTCTATTTCAACTAACTTTGTCCATCCAAAACGAACTTTGTACTTTGCTATGAAGTTCCACCAGGAATGAGTTTTCATGCAAAAACTGTCTATTTCAACCAAATTGATCCATCCAAAACGAACTTTGTACTTTGCTATGAAGTTCCACCAGGAATGAGTTTTTATGCAAAAACTGTCTATTTCAACTTAATTCGTCCATCCAAAACGAACTTTGTACTTTGCTATGAAGTTCCACCACGAATGAGTTTTCATGCAAAAACTGTCTATTTCAACTAACTTTGTCCATCCAAAACGAACTTTGTACTTTGCTATGAAGTTCCACCAGGAATGAGTTTTCATGCAAAAACTGTCTATTTCAACTAACTTTGTCCATCCAAAACGAACTTTGTACTTTGCTATGAAGTTCCACCAGGAATGAGTTTTCATGCAAAAACTGTCTATTTCAACTAACTTTGTCCATCCAAAACGAACTTTGTACTTTGCTATGAAGTTCCACCAGGAATGAGTTTTCATGCAAAAACTGTCTATTTCAACTAACTTTGTCCATCCAAAACGAACTTTGTACTTTGCTATGAAGTTCCACCTGGAATGAGTTTTCATGCAAAAACTGTCTATTTCAACTAACTTTGTCCATCCAAAACGAACTTTGTACTTTACTATGAAGTTCCACCAGGAATGAGTTTTCATACAAAAACTGTCTATTTCAACTTATTTCGTCCATCCAAAACGAACTTTGTACTTTGCTATGAAGTTCCACCAGGAATGAGTTTTTATGCAAAAACTGTCTATTTCAACTAACTTTGTCCATCCAAAACGAACTTTGTACTTTGCTATGAAGTTCCACCAGGAATGAGTTTTCATGCAAAAACTGTCTATTTCAACTAAATTGATCCATCCAAAACGAACTTTGTACTTTGCTATGAAGTTCCACCAGGAATGAGTTTTCATGCAAAAACTGTCTATTTCAACTTAATTCGTCCATCCAAAACGAACTTTGTACTTTGCTATGAATTTCCACCAGGAATGAGTTTTCATGCAAAAATTATCTATTTCAACTAACTTTGTCCATCCAAAACGAACTTTGTACTTTACTATGAAGTTCCACCAGGAATGAGTTTTCATACAAAAACTGTCTATTTCAACTTAATTCGTCCATCCAAAACGAACTTTGTACTTTGCTATGAAGTTCCACCAGGAATGAGTTTTTATGCAAAAACTGTCTATTTCAACTAACTTTGTCCATCCAAAACGAACTTTGTACTTTGCTATGAAGTTCCACCAGGAATGAGTTTTCATGCAAAAACTGTCTATTTCTACTAACTTTGTCCATCCAAAACGAACTTTGTACTTTGCTATGAAGTTCCACCAGGAATGAGTTTTCATGCAAGAACTGTCTATTTCAACTAAATTGATCCATCCAAAACGAACTTTGTACTTTGCTATGAAGTTCCACCAGGAATGAGTTTTTATGCAAAAACTGTCTATTTCAACTTAATTCGTCCATCCAAAACGAACTTTGTACTTTGCTATGAAGTTCCACCAGGAATGAGTTTTCATGCAAAAACTGTCTATTTCAACTAAATTGATCCATCCAAAACGAACTTTGTACTTTGCTATGAAGTTCCACCAGGAATGAGTTTTCATGCAAAAACTGTCTATTTCAACTAACTTTGTCCATCCAAAACGAACTTTGTACTTTGCTATGAAGTTCCACCAGGAATGAGTTTTCATGCAAAAACTGTCTATTTCAACTAAATTGATCCATCCAAAACGAACTTTGTACTTTGCTATGAAGTTCCACCAGGAATGAGTTTTTATGCAAAAACTGTCTATTTCAACTTAATTCGTCCATCCAAAACGAACTTTGTACTTTGCTATGAAGTTCCACCAGGAATGAGTTTTCATGCAAAAACTGTCTATTTCAACTAAATTGATCCATCCAAAACGAACTTTGTACTTTGCTATGAAGTTCCACCAGGAATGAGTTTTCATGCAAAAACTGTCTATTTCAACTTAATTCGTCCATCCAAAACGAACTTTGTACTTTGCTATGAAGTTCCACCAGGAATGAGTTTTTATGCAAAAACTGTCTATTTCAACTAACTTTGTCCATCCAAAACGAACTTTGTACTTTGCTATGAAGTTCCACCAGGAATGAGTTTTCATGCAAAAACTGTCTATTTCAACTAAATTGATCCATCCAAAACGAACTTTGTACTTTGCTATGAAGTTCCACCAGGAATGAGTTTTCATGCAAAAACTGTCTATTTCAACTTAATTCGTCCATCCAAAACGAACTTTGTACTTTGCTATGAAGTTCCACCAGGAATGAGTTTTCATGCAAAAACTGTCTATTTCAACTTAATTCGTCCATCCAAAACGAACTTTGTACTTTGCTATGAAGTTCCACCAGGAATGAGTTTTTATGCAAAAACTGTCTATTTCAACTAACTTTGTAAATCCAAAACGAACTTTGTACTTTGCTATGAAGTTCCACCAGGAATGAGTTTTCATGCAAAAACTGTCTATTTCAACTAAATTGATCCATCCAAAACGAACTTTGTACTTTGCTATGAAGTTCCACCAGGAATGAGTTTTCATACAAAAACTGTCTATTTCAACTTAATTCGTCCATCCAAAACGAACTTTGTACTTTGCTATGAAGTTCCACCAGGAATGAGTTTTCATGCAAAAATTATCTATTTCAACTAACTTTGTCCATCCAAAACGAACTTTGTACTTTGCTATGAAGTTCCACCAGGAATGAGTTTTCATGCAAAAACTGTCTATTTCAACTAACTTTGTCCAACCAAAACGAACTTTGTACTTTGCTATGAAGTTCCACCAGGAATGAGTTTTCATGCAAAAACTGTCTATTTCAACTAAATTGATCCATCCAAAACGAACTTTGTACTTTGCTATGAAGTTCCACCAGGAATGAGTTTTTATGCAAAAACTGTCTATTTCAACTTAATTCGTCCATCCAAAACGAACTTTGTACTTTGCTATGAAGTTCCACCAGGAATGAGTTTTCATGCAAAAATTATCTATTTCAACTAACTTTGTCCATCCAAAACGAACTTTGTACTTTGCTATGAAGTTCCACCAGGAATGAGTTTTCATGCAAAAACTGTCTATTTCAACTAACTTTGTCCAACCAAAACGAACTTTGTACTTTGCTATGAAGTTCCACCAGGAATGAGTTTTCATGCAAAAATTATCTATTTCAACTAACTTTGTCCATCCAAAACGAACTTTGTACTTTGCTATGAAGTTCCACCAGGAATGAGTTTTCATGCAAAAACTGTCTATTTCAACTAACTTTGTCCATCCAAAACGAACTTTGTACTTTGCTATGAAGTTCCACCAGGAATGAGTTTTCATGCAAAAACTGTCTATTTCAACTAACTTTGTCCATCCAAAACGAACTTTGTACTTTGCTATGAAGTTCCACCAGGAATGAGTTTTCATGCAAAAACTGTCTATTTCAACTAACTTTGTAAATCCAAAACGAACTTTGTACTTTGCTATGAAGTTCCACCAGGAATGAGTTTTCATGCAAAAACTGTCTATTTCAACTAACTTTGTCCATCCAAAACGAACTTTGTACTTTGCTATGAAGTTCCACCAGGAATGAGTTTTCATGCAAAAACTGTCTATTTCAACTAAATTGATCCATCCAAAACGAACTTTGTACTTTGCTATGAAGTTCCACCAGGAATGAGTTTTTATGCAAAAACTGTCTATTTCAACTTAATTCGTCCATCCAAAACGAACTTTGTACTTTGCTATGAAGTTCCACCAGGAATGAGTTTTCATGCAAAAACTGTCTATTTCAACTAACTTTGTCCATCCAAAACGAACTTTGTACTTTGCTATGAAGTTCCACCAGGAATGAGTTTTCATGCAAAAACTGTCTATTTCAACTCAATTGATCCATCCAAAACGAACTTTGTACTTTGCTATGAAGTTCCACCAGGAATGAGTTTTCATGCAAAAACTGTCTATTTCAACTTAATTCGTCCATCCAAAACGAACTTTGTACTTTGCTATGAAGTTCCACCAGGAATGAGTTTTCATGCAAAAATTATCTATTTCAACTAACTTTGTCCATCCAAAACGAACTTTGTACTTTGCTATGAAGTTCCACCAGGAATGAGTTTTCATGCAAAAACTGTCTATTTCAACTAAATTGATCCATCCAAAACGAACTTTGTACTTTGCTATGAAGTTCCACCAGGAATGAGTTTTTATGCAAAAACTGTCTATTTCAACTTAATTCGTCCATCCAAAACGAACTTTGTACTTTGCTATGAAGTTCCACCAGGAATGAGTTTTCATGCAAAAACTGTCTATTTCAACTAACTTTGTCCATCCAAAACGAACTTTGTACTTTGCTATGAAGTTCCACCAGGAATGAGTTTTCATGCAAAAACTGTCTATTTCAACTAAATTGATCCATCCAAAACGAACTTTGTACTTTGCTATGAAGTTCCACCAGGAATGAGTTTTCATGCAAAAACTGTCTATTTCAACTAACTTTGTAAATCCAAAACGAACTTTGTACTTTGCTATGAAGTTCCACCAGGAATGAGTTTTCATGCAAAAACTGTCTATTTCAACTAACTTTGTCCATCCAAAACGAACTTTGTACTTTGCTATGAAGTTCCACCAGGAATGAGTTTTCATGCAAAAACTGTCTATTTCAACTAAATTGATCCATCCAAAACGAACTTTGTACTTTGCTATGAAGTTCCACCAGGAATGAGTTTTTATGCAAAAACTGTCTATTTCAACTTAATTCGTCCATCCAAAACGAACTTTGTACTTTGCTATGAAGTTCCACCAGGAATGAGTTTTCATGCAAAAACTGTCTATTTCAACTAACTTTGTCCATCCAAAACGAACTTTGTACTTTGCTATGAAGTTCCACCAGGAATGAGTTTTCATGCAAAAACTGTCTATTTCAACTAACTTTGTCCATCCAAAACGAACTTTGTACTTTGCTATGAAGTTCCACCAGGAATGAGTTTTCATGCAAAAACTGTCTATTTCAACTAACTTTGTCCATCCAAAACGAACTTTGTACTTTGCTATGAAGTTCCACCAGGAATGAGTTTTCATGCAAAAACTGTCTATTTCAACTAAATTGATCCATCCAAAACGAACTTTGTACTTTGCTATGAAGTTCCACCAGGAATGAGTTTTTATGCAAAAACTGTCTATTTCAACTTAATTCGTCCATCCAAAACGAACTTTGTACTTTGCTATGAAGTTCCACCAGGAATGAGTTTTTATGCAAAAACTGTCTATTTCAACTAACTTTGTAAATCCAAAACGAACTTTGTACTTTGCTATGAAGTTCCACCTGGAATGAGTTTTCATGCAAAAACTGTCTATTTCAACTAACTTTGTCCATCCAAAACGAACTTTGTACTTTACTATGAAGTTCCACCAGGAATGAGTTTTCATGCAAAAACTGTCTATTTCAACTTAATTCGTCCATCCAAAACGAACTTTGTACTTTGCTATGAAGTTCCACCAGGAATGAGTTTTTATGCAAAAACTGTCTATTTCAACTAACTTTGTCCATCCAAAACGAACTTTGTACTTTGCTATGAAGTTCCACCAGGAATGAGTTTTCATGCAAAAACTGTCTATTTCAACTAACTTTGTCCATCCAAAACGAACTTTGTACTTTGCTATGAAGTTCCACCAGGAATGAGTTTTCATGCAAAAACTGTCTATTTCAACTAAATTGATCCATCCAAAACGAACTTTGTACTTTGCTATGAAGTTCCACCAGGAATGAGTTTTCATGCAAAAACTGTCTATTTCAACTTAATTCGTCTATCCAAAACGAACTTTGTACTTTGCTATGAAGTTCCACCAGGAATGAGTTTTCATGCAAAAATTATTTATTTCAACTAACTTTGTCCATCCAAAACGAACTTTGTACTTTGCTATGAAGTTCCACCAGGAATGAGTTTTCATACAAAAACTGTCTATTTCAACTTAATTCGTCCATCCAAAACGAACTTTGTACTTTGCTATGAAGTTCCACCAGGAATGAGTTTTTATGCAAAAACTGTCTATTTCAACTAACTTTGTCCATCCAAAACGAACTTTGTACTTTGCTATGAAGTTCCACCAGGAATGAGTTTTCATGCAAAAACTGTCTATTTCAACTAACTTTGTCCATCCAAAACGAACTTTGTACTTTGCTATGAGGTTCCACCAGGAATGAGTTTTCATGCAAGAACTGTCTATTTCAACTAAATTGATCCATCCAAAACGAACTTTGTACTTTGCTATGAAGTTCCACCAGGAATGAGTTTTTATGCAAAAACTGTCTATTTCAACTTAATTCGTCCATCCAAAACGAACTTTGTACTTTGCTATGAAGTTCCACCAGGAATGAGTTTTCATGCAAAAACTGTCTATTTCAACTAAATTGATCCATCCAAAACGAACTTTGTACTTTGCTATGAAGTTCCACCAGGAATGAGTTTTCATGCAAAAACTGTCTATTTCAACTAACTTTGTCCATCCAAAACGAACTTTGTACTTTGCTATGAAGTTCCACCAGGAATGAGTTTTCATGCAAAAACTGTCTATTTCAACTAAATTGATCCATCTAAAACGAACTTTGTACTTTGCTATGAAGTTCCACCAGGAATGAGTTTTTATGCAAAAACTGTCTATTTCAACTTAATTCGTCCATCCAAAACGAACTTTGTACTTTGCTATGAAGTTCCACCAGGAATGAGTTTTCATGCAAAAACTGTCTATTTCAACTAACTTTGTCCATCCAAAACGAACTTTGTACTTTGCTATGAAGTTCCACCAGGAATGAGTTTTCATGCAAAAACTGTCTATTTCAACTAAATTGATCCATCCAAAACGAACTTTGTACTTTGCTATGAAGTTCCACCAGGAATGAGTTTTCATGCAAAAACTGTCTATTTCAACTTAATTCGTCCATCCAAAACGAACTTTGTACTTTGCTATGAAGTTCCACCAGGAATGAGTTTTTATGCAAAAACTGTCTATTTCAACTAACTTTGTCCATCCAAAACGAACTTTGTACTTTGCTATGAAGTTCCACCAGGAATGAGTTTTCATGCAAAAACTGTCTATTTCAACTAACTTTGTCCATCCAAAACGAACTTTGTACTTTGCTATGAAGTTCCACCAGGAATGAGTTTTTATGCAAAAACTGTCTATTTCAACTAAATTGATCCATCCAAAACGAACTTTGTACTTTGCTATGAAGTTCCACCAGGAATGAGTTTTTATGCAAAAACTGTCTATTTCAACTAACTTTGTAAATCCAAAACGAACTTTGTACTTTGCTATGAGGTTCCACCAGGAATGAGTTTTCATGCAAAAACTGTCTATTTCAACTAAATTGATCCATCCAAAACGAACTTTGTACTTTACTATGAAGTTCCACCAGGAATGAGTTTTCATACAAAAACTGTCTATTTCAACTTAATTCGTCCATCCAAAACGAACTTTGTACTTTGCTATAAAGTTCCACCAGGAATGAGTTTTCATGCAAAAATTATCTATTTCAACTAACTTTGTCCATCCAAAACGAACTTTGTACTTTGCTATGAAGTTCCACCAGGAATGAGTTTTCATGCAAAAACTGTCTATTTCTACTAACTTTGTCCATCCAAAACGAACTTTGTACTTTGCTATGAAGTTCCACCAGGAATGAGTTTTCATGCAAAAACTGTCTATTTCAACTAAATTGATCCATCCAAAACGAACTTTGTACTTTGCTATGAAGTTCCACCAGGAATGAGTTTTTATGCAAAAACTGTCTATTTCAACTTAATTCGTCCATCCAAAACGAACTTTGTACTTTGCTATGAAGTTCCACCAGGAATGAGTTTTCATGCAAAAACTGTCTATTTCAACTAACTTTGTAAATCCAAAACGAACTTTGTACTTTGCTATGAAGTTCCACCTGGAATGAGTTTTTATGCAAAAACTGTCTATTTCAACTTAATTCGTCCATCCAAAACGAACTTTGTACTTTGCTATGAAGTTCCACCAGGAATGAGTTTTCATGCAAAAACTGTCTATTTCAACTAAATTGATCCATCCAAAACGAACTTTGTACTTTACTATGAAGTTCCACCAGGAATGAGTTTTCATGCAAAAATTATCTATTTCAACTAACTTTGTCCATCCAAAACGAACTTTGTACTTTGCTATGAAGTTCCACCAGGAATGAGTTTTCATGCAAAAACTGTCTATTTCAACTAACTTTGTCCATCCAAAACGAACTTTGTACTTTGCTATGAAGTTCCACCAGGAATGAGTTTTCATGCAAAAACTGTCTATTTCAACCAAATTGATCCATCCAAAACGAACTTTGTACTTTGCTATGAAGTTCCACCAGGAATGAGTTTTTATGCAAAAACTGTCTATTTCAACTTAATTCGTCCATCCAAAACGAACTTTGTACTTTGCTATGAAGTTCCACCACGAATGAGTTTTCATGCAAAAACTGTCTATTTCAACTAACTTTGTCCATCCAAAACGAACTTTGTACTTTGCTATGAAGTTCCACCAGGAATGAGTTTTCATGCAAAAACTGTCTATTTCAACTAACTTTGTCCATTCAAAACGAACTTTGTACTTTGCTATGAAGTTCCACCAGGAATGAGTTTTCATGCAAAAACTGTCTATTTCAACTAACTTTGTCCATCCAAAACGAACTTTGTACTTTGCTATGAAGTTCCACCAGGAATGAGTTTTCATGCAAAAACTGTCTATTTCAACTAACTTTGTCCATCCAAAACGAACTTTGTACTTTGCTATGAAGTTCCACCAGGAATGGGTTTTCATGCAAAAACTGTCTATTTCAACTAAATTGATCCATCCAAAACGAACTTTGTACTTTGCTATGAAGTTCCACCAGGAATGAGTTTTTATGCAAAAACTGTCTATTTCAACTTAATTCGTCCATCCAAAACGAACTTTGTACTTTGCTATGAAGTTCCACCAGGAATGAGTTTTTATGCAAAAACTGTCTATTTCAACTAACTTTGTAAATCCAAAACGAACTTTGTACTTTGCTATGAAGTTCCACCTGGAATGAGTTTTCATGCAAAAACTGTCTATTTCAACTAACTTTGTCCATCCAAAACGAACTTTGTACTTTACTATGAAGTTCCACCAGGAATGAGTTTTCATACAAAAACTGTCTATTTCAACTTAATTCGTCCATCCAAAACGAACTTTGTACTTTGCTATGAAGTTCCACCAGGAATGAGTTTTTATGCAAAAACTGTCTATTTCAACTAACTTTGTCCATCCAAAACGAACTTTGTACTTTGCTATGAAGTTCCACCAGGAATGAGTTTTCATGCAAAAACTGTCTATTTCAACTTAATTCGTCCATCCAAAACGAACTTTGTACTTTGCTATGAAGTTCCACCAGGAATGAGTTTTCATGCAAAAACTGTCTATTTCAACTAACTTTGTCCATCCAAAACGAACTTTGTACTTTGCTATGAAGTTCCACCAGGAATGAGTTTTTATGCAAAAACTGTCTATTTCAACTAAATTGATCCATCCAAAACGAACTTTGTACTTTGCTATGAAGTTCCACCAGGAATGAGTTTTTATGCAAAAACTGTCTATTTCAACTAACTTTGTAAATCCAAAACGAACTTTGTACTTTGCTATGAAGTTCCACCAGGAATGAGTTTTCATGCAAAAACTGTCTATTTCAACTAAATTGATCCATCCAAAACGAACTTTGTACTTTACTATGAAGTTCCACCAGGAATGAGTTTTCATGCAAAAACTGTCTATTTCAACTTAATTCGTCCATCCAAAACGAACTTTGTACTTTGCTATGAAGTTCCACCAGGAATGAGTTTTCATGCAAAAATTATCTATTTCAACTAACTTTGTCCATCCAAAACGAACTTTGTACTTTGCTATGAAGTTCCACCAGGAATGAGTTTTCATGCAAAAACTGTCTATTTCAACTAACTTTGTCCATCCAAAACGAACTTTGTACTTTGCTATGAAGTTCCACCAGGAATGAGTTTTCATGCAAAAACTGTCTATTTCAACTAAATTGATCCATCCAAAACGAACTTTGTACTTTGCTATGAAGTTCCACCAGGAATGAGTTTTTATGCAAAAACTGTCTATTTCAACTTAATTCGTCCATCCAAAACGAACTTTGTACTTTGCTATGAAGTTCCACCAGGAATGAGTTTTCATGCAAAAACTGTCTATTTCAACTAACTTTGTAAATCCAAAACGAACTTTGTACTTTGCTTTGAAGTTCCACCTGGAATGAGTTTTTATGCAAAAACTGTCTATTTCAACTTAATTCGTCCATCCAAAACGAACTTTGTACTTTGCTATGAAGTTCCACCAGGAATGAGTTTTCATGCAAAAACTGTCTATTTCAACTAAATTGATCCATCCAAAACGAACTTTGTACTTTACTATGAAGTTCCACCAGGAATGAGTTTTCATACAAAAACTGTCTATTTCAACTTAATTCGTCCATCCAAAACGAACTTTGTACTTTGCTATGAAGTTCCACCAGGAATGAGTTTTCATGCAAAAATTATCTATTTCAACTAACTTTGTCCATCCAAAACGAACTTTGTACTTTGCTATGAAGTTCCACCAGGAATGAGTTTTCATGCAAAAACTGTCTATTTCAACTAACTTTGTCCATCCAAAACGAACTTTGTACTTTGCTATGAAGTTCCACCAGGAATGAGTTTTCATGCAAAAACTGTCTATTTCAACCAAATTGATCCATCCAAAACGAACTTTGTACTTTGCTATGAAGTTCCACCAGGAATGAGTTTTTATGCAAAAACTGTCTATTTCAACTTAATTCGTCCATCCAAAACGAACTTTGTACTTTGCTATGAAGTTCCACCACGAATGAGTTTTCATGCAAAAACTGTCTATTTCAACTAACTTTGTCCATCCAAAACGAACTTTGTACTTTGCTATGAAGTTCCACCAGGAATGAGTTTTCATGCAAAAACTGTCTATTTCAACTAACTTTGTCCATCCAAAACGAACTTTGTACTTTGCTATGAAGTTCCACCAGGAATGAGTTTTCATGCAAAAACTGTCTATTTCAACTAACTTTGTCCATCCAAAACGAACTTTGTACTTTGCTATGAAGTTCCACCAGGAATGAGTTTTCATGCAAAAACTGTCTATTTCAACTAACTTTGTCCATCCAAAACGAACTTTGTACTTTGCTATGAAGTTCCACCAGGAATGAGTTTTCATGCAAAAACTGTCTATTTCAACTAAATTGATCCATCCAAAACGAACTTTGTACTTTGCTATGAAGTTCCACCAGGAATGAGTTTTTATGCAAAAACTGTCTATTTCAACTTAATTCGTCCATCCAAAACGAACTTTGTACTTTGCTATGAAGTTCCACCAGGAATGAGTTTTTATGCAAAAACTGTCTATTTCAACTAACTTTGTAAATCCAAAACGAACTTTGTACTTTGCTATGAAGTTCCACCTGGAATGAGTTTTCATGCAAAAACTGTCTATTTCAACTAACTTTGTCCATCCAAAACGAACTTTGTACTTTACTATGAAGTTCCACCAGGAATGAGTTTTCATACAAAAACTGTCTATTTCAACTTATTTCGTCCATCCAAAACGAACTTTGTACTTTGCTATGAAGTTCCACCAGGAATGAGTTTTTATGCAAAAACTGTCTATTTCAACTAACTTTGTCCATCCAAAACGAACTTTGTACTTTGCTATGAAGTTCCACCAGGAATGAGTTTTCATGCAAAAACTGTCTATTTCAACTAACTTTGTCCATCCAAAACGAACTTTGTACTTTGCTATGAAGTTCCACCAGGAATGAGTTTTCATGCAAAAACTGTCTATTTCAACTAAATTGATCCATCCAAAACGAACTTTGTACTTTGCTATGAAGTTCCACCAGGAATGAGTTTTCATGCAAAAACTGTCTATTTCAACTTAATTCGTCCATCCAAAACGAACTTTGTACTTTGCTATGAAGTTCCACCAGGAATGAGTTTTCATGCAAAAATTATCTATTTCAACTAACTTTGTCCATCCAAAACGAACTTTGTACTTTACTATGAAGTTCCACCAGGAATGAGTTTTCATACAAAAACTGTCTATTTCAACTTAATTCGTCCATCCAAAACGAACTTTGTACTTTGCTATGAAGTTCCACCAGGAATGAGTTTTTATGCAAAAACTGTCTATTTCAACTAACTTTGTCCATCCAAAACGAACTTTGTACTTTGCTATGAAGTTCCACCAGGAATGAGTTTTCATGCAAAAACTGTCTATTTCTACTAACTTTGTCCATCCAAAACGAACTTTGTACTTTGCTATGAAGTTCCACCAGGAATGAGTTTTCATGCAAGAACTGTCTATTTCAACTAAATTGATCCATCCAAAACGAACTTTGTACTTTGCTATGAAGTTCCACCAGGAATGAGTTTTTATGCAAAAACTGTCTATTTCAACTTAATTCGTCCATCCAAAACGAACTTTGTACTTTGCTATGAAGTTCCACCAGGAATGAGTTTTCATGCAAAAACTGTCTATTTCAACTAAATTGATCCATCCAAAACGAACTTTGTACTTTGCTATGAAGTTCCACCAGGAATGAGTTTTCATGCAAAAACTGTCTATTTCAACTAACTTTGTCCATCCAAAACGAACTTTGTACTTTGCTATGAAGTTCCACCAGGAATGAGTTTTCATGCAAAAACTGTCTATTTCAACTAAATTGATCCATCCAAAACGAACTTTGTACTTTGCTATGAAGTTCCACCAGGAATGAGTTTTTATGCAAAAACTGTCTATTTCAACTTAATTCGTCCATCCAAAACGAACTTTGTACTTTGCTATGAAGTTCCACCAGGAATGAGTTTTCATGCAAAAACTGTCTATTTCAACTAAATTGATCCATCCAAAACGAACTTTGTACTTTGCTATGAAGTTCCACCAGGAATGAGTTTTCATGCAAAAACTGTCTATTTCAACTTAATTCGTCCATCCAAAACGAACTTTGTACTTTGCTATGAAGTTCCACCAGGAATGAGTTTTTATGCAAAAACTGTCTATTTCAACTAACTTTGTCCATCCAAAACGAACTTTGTACTTTGCTATGAAGTTCCACCAGGAATGAGTTTTCATGCAAAAACTGTCTATTTCAACTAAATTGATCCATCCAAAACGAACTTTGTACTTTGCTATGAAGTTCCACCAGGAATGAGTTTTCATGCAAAAACTGTCTATTTCAACTTAATTCGTCCATCCAAAACGAACTTTGTACTTTGCTATGAAGTTCCACCAGGAATGAGTTTTCATGCAAAAACTGTCTATTTCAACTTAATTCGTCCATCCAAAACGAACTTTGTACTTTGCTATGAAGTTCCACCAGGAATGAGTTTTTATGCAAAAACTGTCTATTTCAACTAACTTTGTAAATCCAAAACGAACTTTGTACTTTGCTATGAAGTTCCACCAGGAATGAGTTTTCATGCAAAAACTGTCTATTTCAACTAAATTGATCCATCCAAAACGAACTTTGTACTTTGCTATGAAGTTCCACCAGGAATGAGTTTTCATACAAAAACTGTCTATTTCAACTTAATTCGTCCATCCAAAACGAACTTTGTACTTTGCTATGAAGTTCCACCAGGAATGAGTTTTCATGCAAAAATTATCTATTTCAACTAACTTTGTCCATCCAAAACGAACTTTGTACTTTGCTATGAAGTTCCACCAGGAATGAGTTTTCATGCAAAAACTGTCTATTTCAACTAACTTTGTCCATCCAAAACGAACTTTGTACTTTGCTATGAAGTTCCACCAGGAATGAGTTTTCATGCAAAAACTGTCTATTTCAACTAAATTGATCCATCCAAAACGAACTTTGTACTTTGCTATGAAGTTCCACCAGGAATGAGTTTTTATGCAAAAACTGTCTATTTCAACTTAATTCGTCCATCCAAAACGAACTTTGTACTTTGCTATGAAGTTCCACCAGGAATGAGTTTTCATGCAAAAACTGTCTATTTCAACTAACTTTGTAAATCCAAAACGAACTTTGTACTTTGCTATGAAGTTCCACCTGGAATGAGTTTTTATGCAAAAACTGTCTATTTCAACTTAATTCGTCCATCCAAAACGAACTTTGTACTTTGCTATGAAGTTCCACCAGGAATGAGTTTTCATGCAAAAACTGTCTATTTCAACTAAATTGATCCATCCAAAACGAACTTTGTACTTTACTATGAAGTTCCACCAGGAATGAGTTTTCATACAAAAACTGTCTATTTCAACTTAATTCGTCCATCCAAAACGAACTTTGTACTTTGCTATGAAGTTCCACCAGGAATGAGTTTTCATGCAAAAACTGTCTATTTCAACTAACTTTGTCCATCCAAAACGAACTTTGTACTTTGCTATGAAGTTCCACCAGGAATGAGTTTTCATGCAAAAACTGTCTATTTCAACTAAATTGATCCATCCAAAACGAACTTTGTACTTTGCTATGAAGTTCCACCAGGAATGAGTTTTTATGCAAAAACTGTCTATTTCAACTTAATTCGTCCATCCAAAACGAACTTTGTACTTTGCTATGAAGTTCCACCACGAATGAGTTTTCATGCAAAAACTGTCTATTTCAACTAACTTTGTCCATCCAAAACGAACTTTGTACTTTGCTATGAAGTTCCACCAGGAATGAGTTTTCATGCAAAAACTGTCTATTTCAACTAACTTTGTCCATCCAAAACGAACTTTGTACTTTGCTATGAAGTTCCACCAGGAATGAGTTTTCATGCAAAAACTGTCTATTTCAACTAACTTTGTCCATCCAAAACGAACTTTGTACTTTGCTATGAAGTTCCACCAGGAATGAGTTTTCATGCAAAAACTGTCTATTTCAACTAACTTTGTCCATCCAAAACGAACTTTGTACCTTGCTATGAAGTTCCACCAGGAATGAGTTTTCATGCAAAAACTGTCTATTTCAACTAAATTGATCCATCCAAAACGAACTTTGTACTTTGCTATGAAGTTCCACCAGGAATGAGTTTTTATGCAAAAACTGTCTATTTCAACTTAATTCGTCCATCCAAAACGAACTTTGTACTTTGCTATGAAGTTCCACCAGGAATGAGTTTTTATGCAAAAACTGTCTATTTCAACTAACTTTGTAAATCCAAAACGAACTTTGTACTTTGCTATGAAGTTCCACCTGGAATGAGTTTTCATGCAAAAACTGTCTATTTCAACTAACTTTGTCCATCCAAAACGAACTTTGTACTTTACTATGAAGTTCCACCAGGAATGAGTTTTCATACAAAAACTGTCTATTTCAACTAACTTTGTCCATCCAAAACGAACTTTGTACTTTGCTATGAAGTTCCACCAGGAATGAGTTTTCATGCAAAAACTGTCTATTTCAACTTAATTCGTCCATCCAAAACGAACTTTGTACTTTGCTATGAAGTTCCACCAGGAATGAGTTTTCATGCAAAAACTGTCTATTTCAACTAACTTTGTCCATCCAAAACGAACTTTGTACTTTGCTATGAAGTTCCACCAGGAATGAGTTTTCATGCAAAAACTGTCTATTTCAACTAACTTTGTCCATCCAAAACGAACTTTGTACTTTGCTATGAAGTTCCACCAGGAATGAGTTTTTATGCAAAAACTGTCTATTTCAACTTAATTCGTCCATCCAAAACGAACTTTGTACTTTGCTATGAAGTTCCACCAGGAATGAGTTTTCATGCAAAAACTGTCTATTTCAACTTAATTCGTCCATCCAAAACGAACTTTGTACTTTGCTATGAAGTTCCACCAGGAATGAGTTTTTATGCAAAAACTGTCTATTTCAACTAACTTTGTAAATCCAAAACGAACTTTGTACTTTGCTATGAAGTTCCACCAGGAATGAGTTTTCATGCAAAAACTGTCTATTTCAACTAAATTGATCCATCCAAAACGAACTTTGTACTTTGCTATGAAGTTCCACCAGGAATGAGTTTTCATACAAAAACTGTCTATTTCAACTTAATTCGTCCATCCAAAACGAACTTTGTACTTTGCTATGAAGTTCCACCAGGAATGAGTTTTCATGCAAAAACTGTCTATTTCAACTTAATTCGTCCATCCAAAACGAACTTTGTACTTTGCTATGAAGTTCCACCAGGAATGAGTTTTTATGCAAAAACTGTCTATTTCAACTAACTTTGTAAATCCAAAACGAACTTTGTACTTTGCTATGAAGTTCCACCAGGAATGAGTTTTCATGCAAAAACTGTCTATTTCAACTAAATTGATCCATCCAAAACGAACTTTGTACTTTGCTATGAAGTTCCACCAGGAATGAGTTTTCATACAAAAACTGTCTATTTCAACTTAATTCGTCCATCCAAAACGAACTTTGTACTTTGCTATGAAGTTCCACCAGGAATGAGTTTTCATGCAAAAATTATCTATTTCAACTAACTTTGTCCATCCAAAACGAACTTTGTACTTTGCTATGAAGTTCCACCAGGAATGAGTTTTCATGCAAAAACTGTCTATTTCAACTTAATTCGTCCATCCAAAACGAACTTTGTACTTTGCTATGAAGTTCCACCAGGAATGAGTTTTCATGCAAAAACTGTCTATTTCAACTAACTTTGTCCATCCAAAACGAACTTTGTACTTTGCTATGAAGTTCCACCAGGAATGAGTTTTCATGCAAAAACTGTCTATTTCAACTAAATTGATCCATCCAAAACGAACTTTGTACTTTGCTATGAAGTTCCACCAGGAATGAGTTTTCATGCAAAAACTGTCTATTTCAACTTAATTCGTCCATCCAAAACGAACTTTGTACTTTGCTATGAAGTTCCACCAGGAATGGGTTTTCATGCAAAAACTGTCTATTTCAACTAAATTGATCCATCCAAAACGAACTTTGTACTTTGCTATGAAGTTCCACCAGGAATGAGTTTTTATGCAAAAACTGTCTATTTCAACTTAATTCGTCCATCCAAAACGAACTTTGTACTTTACTATGAAGTTCCACCAGGAATGAGTTTTCATACAAAAACTGTCTATTTCAACTTAATTCGTCCATCCAAAACGAACTTTGTACTTTGCTATGAAGTTCCACCAGGAATGAGTTTTTATGCAAAAACTGTCTATTTCAACTAACTTTGTCCATCCAAAACGAACTTTGTACTTTGCTATGAAGTTCCACCAGGAATGAGTTTTCATGCAAAAACTGTCTATTTCAACTAACTTTGTCCATCCAAAACGAACTTTGTACTTTGCTATGAAGTTCCACCAGGAATGAGTTTTCATGCAAAAACTGTCTATTTCAACTAAATTGATCCATCCAAAACGAACTTTGTACTTTGCTATGAAGTTCCACCAGGAATGAGTTTTCATGCAAAAACTGTCTATTTCAACTTAATTCGTCCATCCAAAACGAACTTTGTACTTTGCTATGAAGTTCCACCAGGAATGGGTTTTCATGCAAAAACTGTCTATTTCAACTAAATTGATCCATCCAAAACGAACTTTGTACTTTGCTATGAAGTTCCACCAGGAATGAGTTTTTATGCAAAAACTGTCTATTTCAACTTAATTCGTCCATCCAAAACGAACTTTGTACTTTGCTATGAAGTTCCACCAGGAATGAGTTTTTATGCAAAAACTGTCTATTTCAACTAACTTTGTAAATCCAAAACGAACTTTGTACTTTGCTATGAAGTTCCACCTGGAATGAGTTTTCATGCAAAAACTGTCTATTTCAACTAACTTTGTCCATCCAAAACGAACTTTGTACTTTACTATGAAGTTCCACCAGGAATGAGTTTTCATACAAAAACTGTCTATTTCAACTTAATTCGTCCATCCAAAACGAACTTTGTACTTTGCTATGAAGTTCCACCAGGAATGAGTTTTCATGCAAAAACTGTCTATTTCAACTAAATTGATCCATCCAAAACGAACTTTGTACTTTGCTATGAAGTTCCACCAGGAATGAGTTTTCATGCAAAAACTGTCTATTTCAACTAACTTTGTCCATCCAAAACGAACTTTGTACTTTGCTATGAAGTTCCACCAGGAATGAGTTTTTATGCAAAAACTGTCTATTTCAACTTAATTCGTCCATCCAAAACGAACTTTGTACTTTGCTATGAAGTTCCACCAGGAATGAGTTTTCATGCAAAAACTGTCTATTTCAACTAACTTTGTAAATCCAAAACGAACTTTGTACTTTGCTATGAAGTTCCACCTGGAATGAGTTTTCATGCAAAAACTGTCTATTTCAACTAACTTTGTCCATCCAAAACGAACTTTGTACTTTACTATGAAGTTCCACCAGGAATGAGTTTTCATACAAAAACTGTCTATTTCAACTTAATTCGTCCATCCAAAACGAACTTTGTACTTTGCTATGAAGTTCCACCAGGAATGAGTTTTTATGCAAAAACTGTCTATTTCAACTAACTTTGTCCATCCAAAACGAACTTTGTACTTTGCTATGAAGTTCCACCAGGAATGAGTTTTCATGCAAAAACTGTCTATTTCAACTAACTTTGTCCATCCAAAACGAACTTTGTACTTTGCTATGAAGTTCCACCAGGAATGAGTTTTCATGCAAAAACTGTCTATTTCAACTTAATTCGTCCATCCAAAACGAACTTTGTACTTTGCTATGAAGTTCCACCAGGAATGAGTTTTCATGCAAAAACTGTCTATTTCAACTTAATTCGTCCATCCAAAACGAACTTTGTACTTTGCTATGAAGTTCCACCAGGAATGGGTTTTCATGCAAAAACTGTCTATTTCAACTAAATTGATCCATCCAAAACGAACTTTGTACTTTGCTATGAAGTTCCACCAGGAATGAGTTTTTATGCAAAAACTGTCTATTTCAACTTAATTCGTCCATCCAAAACGAACTTTGTACTTTGCTATGAAGTTCCACCAGGAATGAGTTTTTATGCAAAAACTGTCTATTTCAACTAACTTTGTAAATCCAAAACGAACTTTGTACTTTGCTATGAAGTTCCACCTGGAATGAGTTTTCATGCAAAAACTGTCTATTTCAACTAACTTTGTCCATCCAAAACGAACTTTGTACTTTACTATGAAGTTCCACCAGGAATGAGTTTTCATACAAAAACTGTCTATTTCAACTTAATTCGTCCATCCAAAACGAACTTTGTACTTTGCTATGAAGTTCCACCAGGAATGAGTTTTTATGCAAAAACTGTCTATTTCAACTAACTTTGTCCATCCAAAACGAACTTTGTACTTTGCTATGAAGTTCCACCAGGAATGAGTTTTCATGCAAAAACTGTCTATTTCAACTTAATTCGTCCATCCAAAACGAACTTTGTACTTTGCTATGAAGTTCCACCAGGAATGAGTTTTCATGCAAAAACTGTCTATTTCAACTAAATTGATCCATCCAAAACGAACTTTGTACTTTACTATGAAGTTCCACCAGGAATGAGTTTTCATACAAAAACTGTCTATTTCAACTTAATTCGTCCATCCAAAACGAACTTTGTACTTTGCTATGAAGTTCCACCAGGAATGAGTTTTCATGCAAAAACTGTCTATTTCAACTAACTTTGTCCATCCAAAACGAACTTTGTACTTTGCTATGAAGTTCCACCAGGAATGAGTTTTCATGCAAAAACTGTCTATTTCAACTAAATTGATCCATCCAAAACGAACTTTGTACTTTGCTATGAAGTTCCACCAGGAATGAGTTTTTATGCAAAAACTGTCTATTTCAACTTAATTCGTCCATCCAAAACGAACTTTGTACTTTGCTATGAAGTTCCACCACGAATGAGTTTTCATGCAAAAACTGTCTATTTCAACTAACTTTGTCCATCCAAAACGAACTTTGTACTTTGCTATGAAGTTCCACCAGGAATGAGTTTTCATGCAAAAACTGTCTATTTCAACTAACTTTGTCCATCCAAAACGAACTTTGTACTTTGCTATGAAGTTCCACCAGGAATGAGTTTTCATGCAAAAACTGTCTATTTCAACTAACTTTGTCCATCCAAAACGAACTTTGTACTTTGCTATGAAGTTCCACCAGGAATGAGTTTTCATGCAAAAACTGTCTATTTCAACTAACTTTGTCCATCCAAAACGAACTTTGTACTTTGCTATGAAGTTCCACCAGGAATGAGTTTTCATGCAAAAACTGTCTATTTCAACTAAATTGATCCATCCAAAACGAACTTTGTACTTTGCTATGAAGTTCCACCAGGAATGAGTTTTTATGCAAAAACTGTCTATTTCAACTTAATTCGTCCATCCAAAACGAACTTTGTACTTTGCTATGAAGTTCCACCAGGAATGAGTTTTTATGCAAAAACTGTCTATTTCAACTAACTTTGTAAATCCAAAACGAACTTTGTACTTTGCTATGAAGTTCCACCTGGAATGAGTTTTCATGCAAAAACTGTCTATTTCAACTAACTTTGTCCATCCAAAACGAACTTTGTACTTTACTATGAAGTTCCACCAGGAATGAGTTTTCATACAAAAACTGTCTATTTCAACTAACTTTGTCCATCCAAAACGAACTTTGTACTTTGCTATGAAGTTCCACCAGGAATGAGTTTTCATGCAAAAACTGTCTATTTCAACTTAATTCGTCCATCCAAAACGAACTTTGTACTTTGCTATGAAGTTCCACCAGGAATGAGTTTTCATGCAAAAACTGTCTATTTCAACTAACTTTGTCCATCCAAAACGAACTTTGTACTTTGCTATGAAGTTCCACCAGGAATGAGTTTTCATGCAAAAACTGTCTATTTCAACTAACTTTGTCCATCCAAAACGAACTTTGTACTTTGCTATGAAGTTCCACCAGGAATGAGTTTTTATGCAAAAACTGTCTATTTCAACTTAATTCGTCCATCCAAAACGAACTTTGTACTTTGCTATGAAGTTCCACCAGGAATGAGTTTTTATGCAAAAACTGTCTATTTCAACTAACTTTGTCCATCCAAAACGAACTTTGTACTTTGCTATGAAGTTCCACCAGGAATGAGTTTTCATGCAAAAACTGTCTATTTCAACTAACTTTGTCCATCCAAAACGAACTTTGTACTTTGCTATGAAGTTCCACCAGGAATGAGTTTTCATGCAAAAACTGTCTATTTCAACTAAATTGATCCATCCAAAACGAACTTTGTACTTTGCTATGAAGTTCCACCAGGAATGAGTTTTCATGCAAAAACTGTCTATTTCAACTTAATTCGTCCATCCAAAACGAACTTTGTACTTTGCTATGAAGTTCCACCAGGAATGGGTTTTCATGCAAAAACTGTCTATTTCAACTAAATTGATCCATCCAAAACGAACTTTGTACTTTGCTATGAAGTTCCACCAGGAATGAGTTTTTATGCAAAAACTGTCTATTTCAACTTAATTCGTCCATCCAAAACGAACTTTGTACTTTGCTATGAAGTTCCACCAGGAATGAGTTTTTATGCAAAAACTGTCTATTTCAACTAACTTTGTCCATCCAAAACGAACTTTGTACTTTGCTATGAAGTTCCACCAGGAATGAGTTTTCATGCAAAAACTGTCTATTTCAACTAACTTTGTCCATCCAAAACGAACTTTGTACTTTGCTATGAAGTTCCACCAGGAATGAGTTTTCATGCAAAAACTGTCTATTTCAACTAACTTTGTCCATCCAAAACGAACTTTGTACTTTGCTATGAAGTTCCACCAGGAATGAGTTTTTATGCAAAAACTGTCTATTTCAACTTAATTCGTCCATCCAAAACGAACTTTGTACTTTGCTATGAAGTTCCACCAGGAATGAGTTTTCATGCAAAAACTGTCTATTTCAACTAACTTTGTAAATCCAAAACGAACTTTGTACTTTGCTATGAAGTTCCACCTGGAATGAGTTTTCATGCAAAAACTGTCTATTTCAACTACTTTGTCCATCCAAAACGAACTTTGTACTTTGCTATGAAGTTCCACCAGGAATGAGTTTTCATGCAAAAACTGTCTATTTCAACTAACTTTGTCCATCCAAAACGAACTTTGTACTTTGCTATGAAGTTCCACCAGGAATGAGTTTTTATGCAAAAACTGTCTATTTCAACTTAATTCGTCCATCCAAAACGAACTTTGTACTTTGCTATGAAGTTCCACCAGGAATGAGTTTTCATGCAAAAACTGTCTATTTCAACTAACTTTGTAAATCCAAAACGAACTTTGTACTTTGCTATGAAGTTCCACCTGGAATGAGTTTTCATGCAAAAACTGTCTATTTCAACTAACTTTGTCCATCCAAAACGAACTTTGTACTTTACTATGAAGTTCCACCAGGAATGAGTTTTCATACAAAAACTGTCTATTTCAACTTAATTCGTCCATCAAAACGAACTTTGTACTTTGCTATGAAGTTCCACCAGGAATGAGTTTTTATGCAAAAACTGTCTATTTCAACTAACTTTGTCCATCCAAAACGAACTTTGTACTTTGCTATGAAGTTCCACCAGGAATGAGTTTTCATGCAAAAACTGTCTATTTCAACTAACTTTGTCCATCCAAAACGAACTTTGTACTTTGCTATGAAGTTCCACCAGGAATGAGTTTTCATGCAAAAACTGTCTATTTCAACTAAATTGATCCATCCAAAACGAACTTTGTACTTTGCTATGAAGTTCCACCAGGAATGAGTTTTCATGCAAAAACTGTCTATTTCAACTTAATTCGTCCATCCAAAACGAACTTTGTACTTTGCTATGAAGTTCCACCAGGAATGGGTTTTCATGCAAAAACTGTCTATTTCAACTAAATTGATCCATCCAAAACGAACTTTGTACTTTGCTATGAAGTTCCACCAGGAATGAGTTTTTATGCAAAAACTGTCTATTTCAACTTAATTCGGTCCATCCAAAACGAACTTTGTACTTTGCTATGAAGTTCCACCAGGAATGAGTTTTTATGCAAAAACTGTCTATTTCAACTAACTTTGTAAATCCAAAACGAACTTTGTACTTTGCTATGAAGTTCCACCTGGAATGAGTTTTCATGCAAAAACTGTCTATTTCAACTAACTTTGTCCATCCAAAACGAACTTTGTACTTTACTATGAAGTTCCACCAGGAATGAGTTTTCATACAAAAACTGTCTATTTCAACTTAATTCGTCCATCCAAAACGAACTTTGTACTTTGCTATGAAGTTCCACCAGGAATGAGTTTTCATGCAAAAACTGTCTATTTCAACTAAATTGATCCATCCAAAACGAACTTTGTACTTTGCTATGAAGTTCCACCAGGAATGAGTTTTCATGCAAAAACTGTCTATTTCAACTAACTTTGTCCATCCAAAACGAACTTTGTACTTTGCTATGAAGTTCCACCAGGAATGAGTTTTTATGCAAAAACTGTCTATTTCAACTTAATTCGTCCATCCAAAACGAACTTTGTACTTTGCTATGAAGTTCCACCAGGAATGAGTTTTCATGCAAAAACTGTCTATTTCAACTAACTTTGTAAATCCAAAACGAACTTTGTACTTTGCTATGAAGTTCCACCTGGAATGAGTTTTCATGCAAAAACTGTCTATTTCAACTAACTTTGTCCATCCAAAACGAACTTTGTACTTTACTATGAAGTTCCACCAGGAATGAGTTTTCATACAAAAACTGTCTATTTCAACTTAATTCGTCCATCCAAAACGAACTTTGT